>NW_005842485.1:1119803-1125399 GCF_000455745.1 Alligator sinensis | reverse complement strand
GAGAGAGAGAGAGAGAGAGAGAGAGACAGGTAGCAAGGAGATACTCACCAAAGAGACATGAAGAGGTGCCAGGAGGAAGAGCTTTCCTCACTAGCACGTTTTGTTTCAGAAAAGCAGCGAACTGAGCTGAAAGGAATCAGAGAGAATTACAGAATCACAGCCCGGCTATGGAGCAGATAGGGCTGGTGAGACCCCACGCATCCCCGCCCTCCTTGCAGGCATGCAGGGACCTCGCAGCTCCAGGACGTGCTATGCTCTGGCCTTGGGGCTCCCTGTACAGCTACTGTACACACTCACCTACCATACACACCTTCCCCTGCAAAAAAAATTAGCCTTCCAAAATTGGGCGCCATGTCTACCTGGAACAGCAGCAGTGGCATTTCTAGCCACACAGTGCTGAGAGAGTCAATTGGCTCATTAGACTCCACCTGCCTGCTAATTGCTCTTTGTTCCACAGGTGTTAATGACCCCACTCTGTGAGCCGGAGAAATGTGTCTGGATTTCTCCATATTTCCCCCTATTCCAGAGTTCTCTCCGCATTTCTCCTTTTTAACAAATGGTCATGACGGTCCAATAATCACGCAAGCCTTTCTTCAGCAATTATGCTGAAGAATGTGTAGTTTAGTTCCTTCTGATCTCTCTTCTCCTGCATCATAACCCTACAGGCTCTTTTCAAAATCCCAGATCTGTCCATGAACTCAAGTCTCCAGCAGCATCTGGGGTTTCAGCTTTTGGCTGAACAGTCGAGAGCTGCTGGCAATTCAGCTGTGAAAGGGTTAAAACTGCAGTAGGAAAAGTGTGTGTGAAGGAGCTGAAGATGACACACTGTCCTTGCTGTATGCAACAACAACTCTGGTAAAATCTTTTTTTTCTCCTTTCCCCAAACAAGGTACGTCTTATCTGAGGTATGTGGCATGCAAGAAAATGCAGTATTCCCCCATGACGCACTGAATTATGCCAGCCTGGGAAAGGGCAGTGGGTCCAGGGGCACTGCTAATTCCTTTCCCAGCCAGCCCAGAGGACACATCCATGCTGTAGACACCTTCCCCTCAGCCCCTGAGCACAGCTGAGGGCACTGAGCCAAGCCAGGGACCCCAACCTACCCACAAAGGCCCAGTTCAGCCACTGAGACTTGGTATCTCTGATGAGAAAAATTGGAATACACATTTGCCTCCGCAAGATGTACACGGACCCCCGCGCTGGCAGCGCTCAGCCTTCGAAGTGCTCTCAAAAGAGCTACTCCGCTCTACTGTGCTCAGCAGCCACTGCCCCTCCCTGGCTCCCATGAGTCCCAAGAAGGATGCAGCTGCGTCTAATGATTTGCATGCTGTGCTATGGGTGAGCCTGGGGCTCAAGATCCTGCCTGAAGTTGGCTCCTCCCACAGAAGGAGTTCTGGGAGCGAGCTGGGGAGCAGCTGGCATCCTCACAGGGAGCAGCAGGCCATGGACTACTTCCCAGGTGCTCCATGTTATTCACAGGTTCTGGAAGAAACCGCCTGGTGCCCTGAATTTCTAGTTGCACCCTTTGAAGCCAAAGCCCAGACACTCAAACACCTGGGTCCCTCTCCTCAGGGAGGTAGGCTCTCTCGTGTCTCCATGAAGCCTGTTAGATCTGCACTGTGGCTCAGCCACTTCCCTCAGTCCCATCAAACCCTGGCGGCCTTCTTGGACATGAGACAGCAGCTCCCAGGTGACCTCTACACAGATGTCCCAGTGCCTGACATGACAGCACCCTCCTCACACCACTATGTGACAAGTAGACTGGCTGGGGATGGTGGTGATCCTACCTGATCTGGACAACAGCCAAGGCTTACCCATGACCATGCTGGGCTGCTGAGAGCACAACTCCTGCCCTGATTCAGTGCCCAGAAGCAGCTGGGAACAGATTGATCACTGTGCTGCTACAAGAAGTAGGGAGCACAGTCTCCATAGAACATGGAGACATGCCAAGGGGTCCTGAAGACCTGCCAAGGGTCTTGGAAAGGGTTTTACTAGGATGCTAGTGGGACACCGAAGGGGAATAGGTGCCTGGGCTCTTACCTTGAGCCTGCTTGTGCGTCAAGACTGCTTCTGGCCTCTGCACTGGCCTCTTCAGCAGCTGAGCGGTGCCCACTTGGCTGGGCTTCTGGACAGCTGGCACAGTGGCCACTTTGATCTTGGGACTCGAGGTGGGGCTGCTGGAGACACTGGAGAGGTCCTGCAGAGGGGAGGCAGCTGGATTTCCACTAGGGTCCCACAACACCATTCCCAAGGGGGCCTCTGCATCCTCGTTCTTTGGTAGCACTAATTAACTTTTTGTCAGCCGTGACATCAGTCTAATGCCATTATTTGCACTTAACAGGAAAGCAAGGAGGTGGGGATTTGGCTCAATTCACTCAAGGGCAGAAGAAGGGGAAAAACCTGGCCCCCATGCTCAGAGCCTGGGATAGGCTGGAAGCCTTACAATGAACTGGCTCCATCTGCAACCCTCCTGTCCCCTGCCAGCACAGCTCACAGACAGAAGGCCATCACCATGTACTGACACCAGTTGCAGGCACTGTCCTCACCTCTGAGCCGGAAGGCGAGGCCGGCACCTTGGCAGCTGGGGATGCGGGTCGGCTGGTTCTTTCTGGCAAGTCGAATGACAGATCCCTCCTGGTTGGGTCCCGTGGCTTCTTTTTCTTCTCGGCGTCAAGGTCACGAGGGTCAGAGCCAGTGTGATTCTCCGACCGGGTCAGGACTCCGGTCAGAAAGTCGGCAATTTCATCCTGGATGGGGAGCAGGATGGCACTTAACAACGTGCCTAAAAGGGCCTTTAATACTGAGGTTGCCCAAAGAGATGGACCTCTCAGGGCTTTCCCTTCACCTACCACACTCAGATAGAGCCAAATGGAGACCCCAAAAGCAGCCTCCCCTTTCAGAAGAACAGGAGTCAGGGATGGGTAACTGGATTAGCTCTCTTGCTAGAGCCAAGTCTCTGTAGGTCCCTGAGAACCACCAGGGCAGTTCACAGCACCACCATGTTAGAGGAAGAACCAAGAGCATTTGCTGCCCCTGGCCAGTCCAGTAGGAAACCAGCTCTTCCCTTGAGGTCCGTGCAGCTAGGAGCCTCCACCCAAGCTGAGAGGACCTCCAGCAATGGCTGCTTCTGCAGGGAAGTCATGCGCATGGTCCCCCAGGGAAGAGGTCAATGCCCTGGAGAACGTCAAACTGTCTGGGGCTCAAGGGAAACATATGTGGGTGCCACAGGCTAGCACTGGGTGTCCCCACAGCTGTAAGGCCTCAGCTGCACACCTCATTTCAGAGCCCATGCAGCAGAGGACAATGGAGCAGGCCAGCTTGGGCTGCACTTTCACAATGGGCCTTCTTCTTTTTTATGTTTTATGCTGGTCGAGGTAGGATCCCAACTATGACATGGGACAGGACAGTGCAGCAAGGGGGAAAATCAACGAAGGATGCTGGGAACAACCCAAGGCTATGGTTCCTTAGCATCCCAGATGGTTCTGGCATCACAAGAGCAGCAACTGAGAGATGTGATGTTACAATTCAGGGGCAGGCAGTTATTTCAGGCAGAGGACCGCTTACTGAGTTTTGGCAAGCCATCAAGGGCCGCATGACAGGCAGCCAGGGGCGATAAATATTTTCTGAATTTTTTAGGGGCCCTGTGGGCTGGATAGAATGGCCTGGCGGGCCGCATCTGGCCCACAGGCCACATTTTGCCCACTCCTGGGTTACATTCATCCTGCCTGGCAGGGACATCAGGGTTAGCACCCACTGAGGCCTCTGGGCATAGGCCCAACCTGCACAGAGAATACTGAAGCTTTACCTGAATGCAACGGTCCACCATGCTCTGGGTCAGCCCTTCCAACTTCTTCTTGGCTTTGCTTATCCTAAGGATGGAGCAAGGAAAGGAGTTAACACACATCCGTTCTTTCTTCCTGTCTCCATTCCTTCCCTCCTAACACTATCCATAGCCTGAATGCCAGCAATCAAGCATGAAATCCCCATACATCGTGCTGCAAGGTGAATTTCCCCACCACTGCAGCCAGTGTGATTATCATTTGTTCTCATATTTGCATGTAAATCCACAACAACGAGACTAGGGGACAAGGCTCCCACCTTCCCAGAAGCCTTAGAGGCTTGTCTCCTTCTCCCTACCTTATGAGACCTCTCCTTCAGAGCACAGTGAACCCCCTCACCACTTTGAGACTACTCATAAAGGGGTTAGCAACATTTTTGGACAGAGTGCCAAAAACACCGGCCATCTTAATTTGTAAGATGTTGGCATACCCAGGGCAGATGGCAGGCGAGCAGCGACGGACCTGATTTTTGTTGTGGCAGAGCAGCCCTTGCCCACTGTCCACCCTGAGGTGCACATACCTAACATGGAGCCTGGGCTGCTCACAGCAGGTGGCAGAGAGGCTGCAAGCAGCTGCACCGAGGTCCGCAGAGCTGCAGCCCAGCTCATTGCAAGTGGCAGGTGCATGTCTGCCTCAAGGCAGATGGCAGGGAAGGGACCAGGGTTGCATTGCCACAGCAAGGACTGGGCTCCGCATGGCTCCCCACCATCTACCCCAAGGCATGCATGCCAAGCAAAATGCCTTTGCGTGCCACACTCTGGCAAGCATGCCAAGAGTTACCTACCCCTGCACTAGGGCAATGGTTTTCAGTTGGTTTTGGACACATATGCCTTTACATGCCAACTACTTTGGATTGTACTCTTCTCCCACGTCTCTACACATCAGGAAGGACATCAATGCCAATGTCACTCAGAAGCTCCAGCTCCAAATATTGATTGGTCAAGCTGCAGTGAAACTTCACTGCCATTGGTTCTTTGCATACCCCTTGGCAATGGGGGATCCCCCAGGGACACATACCCGTAAAAAGTGGAAACAGGGAGAGATCACCAAAGATGAATATACCTCCTCTGCTCGTGCTTGTAGGGAGGCAGTTAGACGGGCCAAAGCTGCCATGGAGCTGAGGATGGCAACCCAAGTAAAAGACAACAAGAAATTGGTTTTTAGATATATTGGGAGTAAAAGGAAGGCCCAGGGAGGAATAGGACCCCTGCTAAATGGGCAGAAACAATTGGTGACGGACAGAGGGGACAAGGCTGAACTCCTCAACGAGTTCTTTGCCTCAGTGTTCCTAAGTGAGGGGCACGACAAGTCTCTCACTGGGGTTGTAGAGAGGCAGCAGCAAGGCGCCAGACTACCATGCGTAGACCCTGAGATGGTGCAGAGTCATTTGGAAGAACTGGATGCCTTTAAGTCGGCAGGCCCGGATGAGCTCCATCCGAGGGTGCTGAAGGCACTGGCCGACATCATTGCAGAGCCACTGGCCGGAATATTTGAAAGCTCGTGGCACACGGGCCAAGTCCCGGAGGACTGGAAAAGGGCCAACGTGGTCCCCATTTTCAAAAAGGGGAGGAAGGAGGACCCGGGCAACTATAGGCCAGTCAGTCTCACCTCCATCCTTGGCAAAGTCTTTGAAAAAATTATCAAGGCTCACATTTGTGAGAGCCCGGCAGGACAAATTATGCTGAGGGGAAACCAGCACGGGTTCATGGCAGGCAGATCGTGCCTGACCAATCTACTTTCTTTTTATGACCAGGTTA
>NW_005842485.1:1108519-1119145 GCF_000455745.1 Alligator sinensis | reverse complement strand
TTCATCACGGGGGCACAGAAGGGAATTGGTGAGTATTTATTCACCAAGGCGCCCCCGGGGGTTACAAGAAATAATGGCCACAAGCTAGCAGAGAGCAGATTTAGATTGGACATTAGGAAGAACTTCTTCACAGTTAGAGTGGCCACTTTCCTGCTTATGCAGGGGGTCGGACTCGATGATCTACTGAGGTCCCTTCCGACCCTAACGTCTATGAATCATCTATGAATCTATACCCCTGTCTAAAACCCATTGCTCTAGACAACCCAAGGCCCATGGCATTAGGCCAACAGGCTCTCTGCCACAGCAGGAGCAGCAGTTCACCCCAGCCTCTGCCTCCCACCTGGAAAGGGAGCCTGCCCAATGCTGCCTGTTCTAGCTGGGACCTCTGTTGAAACAGGCAACCAGTTACCAACTTGTGGGCACCATGAACACATGCTCAGAAGGAACACGCCAACATCTCAACCATCCAAATCCAGGGAGTTCTTCCGGCTTCTCACCCCTAATTTGGGCCTAATTTAAGCTGAGTACCTACAGCTGTGGTTCCCAACCTTTTTAAACTCAGAAGTCCCCTTGTTAAGACTCCAAGCCCTCCTAGGAAAATGCCAGCTCTTCGCTTTTATCTTTTTATTTTTGAAAACGAAAAAATTCTAGAACAATTCTTCTGGGGCAAAGACCTTAACAAGCCCCAGCAGGGCAGAAGGGCTGGACACTTTAGATTTCCATAGGAAATCTCTGGGTTTCTCTTATGAATCAGGTGCAAGTGTCTGCAGCCTAAACAGTGCTCATGTTGCAGGCATCCTTAAAAGGATCTCATGGCACCCCTGGTTGAACATTGCTGACTCAGAGCCAAAAGCCTCTGTATCCTCATCTTCCAGCCCCATCTCTTCTGAATGGAGTCTTCCAACCCTACTTGTATACCACAAGGGCTCACCCTGCTGTTCCTCTGCACTACTGGGGTCCCTAGCACCCTGTGGCTGCCTCAGAGCACCTACCGGAGGTTGTCATCAGCCCCGCCCACCACCACCATGCTGTTCTCAGCACGGATCTTCTCCCGGAAATCCTCCATGGCCTCAACATTGCACTGCAGCGAGTTCTGGCCAATGACAAAAAGCACAGGTGTCTTCATGTCCAAGAGGGGGTCATCCACGTCCTAAAGGAGAAAGAGGAATTGATAGAAGAGGATGAACGGTCACCGGACCCAGGGGCATGAAGGCTTGGGACCTTGGTGGGGTGAGGAAATATGATTAGCATTGGCAGTGTTAACTCCATGGCTGCCAGTCACCTAATCATCAAATTTTGGGGTTAAAATCCCCATGGGGGATGCCTTTGGGTAGTGGTAAGGTTGATATGCAGGGATTAACATCGCCAGATGCAAGTCATCCAGCCTGTGGGTCCAGACCTGGCCCAATGACTCAAGCAAATTAGAGAGCCCTGTGAGATTCAAAGGCACAACCTCCATGCCCTGCCTTGATATAGGACAGATCTGCTAATGAAGGAGCAGGTAGGGAAGCTCTGTTGCCTCACAGTCTCCACACTGCTGGCTCCAGAGCTGTTGTGGCCCCACCACACTGAATGACAGGAGGTGCCAACATAAACAGAGCTTCTCAGCCCACCAGGAGGGGAAGAATCAAACTTCAGAGCTCTGCCACTTTCTCTGCAAGTTAACAGGAACCAGGCGAGTCCAAGGAGAGCAGCAGTGGTTCACTGGCTACAGAATCCCAGCCCCAGGGCCTTTCCCACTCTGACCGCTGTGTTACCCTTACCCCTCTGGGTCCTTCCACTGTCAGAAGTGGGAATCCAAGGCACACGATGGCAGTGACATACTCTAGCACCGAGACCTGAAGAAAGAAGCAGGACATATGTATAAGTGTGAGCCCAGGTTCCTGTCACACCATAGGGATGGCTTGTCTGGCAGTGACTTCTAGCAAATCCATGGGGAAGAACTCAACTTGCTCAGTTTCCTGAGACCAGGAAGACAGAGGGTCAGAGGAAAAGCCCCATGGATCCTGGGCATACTGACAGCCAGCCAGCACCCTCCAGCACAGACTGGTGGTTGTATAGTCATGAAAACAGAGAAGAAGTGCCACCAAGCTTTTCTCAACAGAATAGGAATAACTTAGCATAAACAGGCACAGAAAAGGCAAGCAGAGACAATTCTTCTAGCACTGAGCCACCTCATCCTGCCCATGTCCTGGCCCTCTCAGCAGCACAGGCCCACGGGACAACCATGGCACCCGTCTCCTCCCTAAAAAAGCTCCATCTTCTCCTTCTCTTTTCTGGGTTCCCCTCACATTTCTCTGCATGGGTTGGTGTGTCAGCCCCAACTGCCTAGGGCTGGGATGAGGAAGGCTGGAGGCATAGAAGATATGCCACAGAAAGCTCGCGGCTCTGAAGTCTCCTCAGGCAAACACTCAGGTAGGCCAAAGGAGGTTCTCAGCTACAAGGACATCTTTAGTCTGGGAGCACATCAATGAAGGAATGTCAAGCCTCCTCACACTACTGCAAGTGGCTTGGGGACCATCTTAGGGTTGCCATGCCACACCCATACCCATGCCAGCCTGAGGCCACATTTTGGAAGGGCACTTAGGAGACTGAGGTATGCTGGGTGACTGTGATGAGGAGATACAGAGCAGTGGTTTCCACCAGGACGCCAGGCGAAAGGGTACTCACATGACAGGCTACCAATGCTCCTGTATTCCACCCAATGAGGATGACCGGCTTGTGGGAGAAGTGACTGTGGATCTGGAGAAGAGAAAAAAGGGCACAGGGTTGCGACAGAAGGGCAGACCATAAGACTGCATGTGCCAGCAGCCCAGGATGCAGGTCTGGCTGGGGCCAACAGTCCTGGGTTCAAAGCCCAGTTGAAGCCACTGCACTTACCTCCACCACCTTGCCTCTCACTGCACCAATCATGTGCTCCAGACACTGCAGCACTCCCACCCCACTGCCATTGTTCAGGAGATGGGTGGCTATTGGGATCACCTGCAAGACAAGCAGGAGGGTGAAGACCAAGAGCACTTGCTCTCCCATAGAGCCGGCAATGGGTGCAGGCAAGGCCAGACACGCACAGCACTGTGGTGCCAGGATTTCCTCCCATTTCACTCCTCAGGGAACAGAGATGGAGGGTCTCCTCCAACCAGCCATTGGCTTTTCCTCTTCAGCTCTGGTGTGGCCCAGGGTGCACAAATGCCAGCTCTCAGTTTCTTCTGGCCTGTTCACACCCCACATGAGAACATCAGCAAGACCAGACTGGGTCAGGCCAATAGTCCATCCAGTCCAACAGCAGCAGAAATGGATGTTATACAGAGAGAGCATCAAACTTGAGATCACTTGAGTGATCTATCCCCTATTCATTACCCTTTGGGGGGGCAGCATCAGGGTCTACAAAATACTAAATGGCAAAGAAATAGTCAACAGGGATTTACTATTTAATATCTCTCACCATACAAGAACTAGGGGTCGCAACATAAAACAAGTAGGTTGTTAAGTTTAAAACTAACACAAAGCAGTTCTTTTTCACCCAGCACAGCATTCAAGGGTGGGACTCATTGCTACCAGATGTGATGGAAGTGGAGAGTTTAGCCTGATTCACAAAGGGACTGAACACATTCTTGGAGGAAAGGGGCATCAGAAGCTATTAAGCTTAGGAGTTAATGATATGGTCTCTGAATTGGAACTTGCTAGACCTCAAATGCTGGAGGCTGTAAAGTGAGAAAGGAACAGGGGAAAATCCCAGGTTACTCTCCCTTTCAGCATCTGCCCTCTCCTGCTGTGTGACACAGGAGCCTGGGTAGGATGGCCCTATGGTCTGACCAAGTAGATGGCAATTCTTGTCATGAATTTCTCCAGTCCTTTGCTGAACCCGGCTCTGCTCTCTGCCTTCACCACTTCCTGTGGCCATGAATTCCACTTGTTAATGACGTGTTGCATAAAAGTATTTTCTCTTGTTCACTTTAAACCTGTCACCTATTAATTTCAGCAGGTGCCCCCTCATTCTAGTGTCCTGGGACTAGATGAACAACAGTTCTTTGTTCACTTGGTCCATGCCCTTCAGGAAGTTGTAGTCCTGTATTACATCCCCCCTAAGCCATCTCCCTTTCCAAGCTGAAGAGTTCCAGCCTTGTTAGTCTTTACTGGTCTGGCAACGGGTCCAGGACTCTGATCATTCGGGCTGCCCTTCTCTGGACCTTTTCTAATTCTACTACCTTATTTTCTACCATATTCTCTTGCCTACAACACGCACCTTTCTCCCCAAAAATATCAGCCCCACAACTGGGGTGTACTTATTAAACAAGGAAGCTGATTTTTTGCCCAACATAGAAGCCTACAATTTTGATCCCTGCTCCACAGAGCAGCAGCTCTGGTATTATTCTTCAGGCGGCCAAGGAAGTCAGTAGCTCATGAATAGGCCCTTGAGTTAACGAGCCAGATAAAAATGAGGACCTGTCTTTGCTCTCTGTAGCCATAACTCTGGGAAGGATTTATTGTCTTCATAAGCCTTTTGAAAAAAACAAGCTATGCATTATATGCAAAACTATAAGGTAAGGGAACTCCCGAACACATGCCCTTCATTCCCCATCATTAGGCATCAAGCTGCTGATGCAGCCTCACAGGTGAGGACCACAGGTCTCTGCTATGGCCCCAAGGTTCCCACTTCATGGTAAGGAGCATCTTGAAGACTGAGTGTGTGTGAAAGGCTCTTTCCTATGCAGAGAAGCAGACTGGTGCACTTCTGGCAGAGGCTGGCAGGGGTGAAGTGAGTAGTGGGTACCCAGCCCAACCTGCCCCAGCAGCCTCCCAAAGAGATACCAACCTTGCCTAGGCAGGAGAGTTGTGACTGCCAGAAGCGGTGCCGCCGGGAGGTGGGGAACATGGAGCTGGAGGGGCCGGAAGAGGCAATCAGGATGAGGGGGGAGCCAGGGAGTTTGCTCTGCAAAATGCACAAGAGATGGATCAGGACAGGCCGGGACCCTCCCTCCTGCATCCCAGCAGCCCCTGCAAAAACAAGCCCTGGCTACGAGTAGCATCAGCCAAGTGGACCAACCCACCCCAAGCCTTTCTTTCCCTTGGCAGCTGGGTATAGCAGGGCACAGGTACACACAGGCTGCATCAACATGAGTGACTGCAGTGCTAAAGAAGCAGCTCATTGTTTAACCTTGTGCTGCCAGGACACAGTCCTCAAGGGGGCCAAGCTCCTCTGTGGGACCCTGCTCAGCTCATTCTGCCAGATGGAGGCAGGCCATGCCTCAGTAGGCCCACCTCAGGGTGACAAGGAAGAGGCAGGGTAGAGGTCTCCTCCCAAGCCACACCTGATTTATAAGAGATGACACTTGCCTGCAGGGGGACAGAGCAAACAGAGCAGGTGTGGCCTAGGACATGGGCAGGGGCAGGGAATGGCGCTTGGAGACAGGCAGCGTTACAGAGACTGGGGACAGAAGCTGGGTCCGGGGCCTACTCACTGGTTTGTTGTGTGACAAGACGCCCACGGCCGGGTCCCAGGGTCTCTTCAACAGAAGGGACAGGGCCTCAGCACCGGCAGCCCCTGTTTTGGTAGTGGAAGACAGGAGCATCCTGTCGATCAGAGTGGGGATCTGAAACCAGAAGGTCAGGCCTCATTAACATGGGGCAGGGAGGGACCCTAGTGCACCCATGGAAAACCCAGCACAAGCACCCCCAGTTGAGGAGGAAAAGCAGGCCAGTGCCATGTAACCCCCGCCCCCGAGGGTCAACCAGGACACTGGACACAGGAGACCAGGCAAGATGGACCTATGGTATGACCCAGTAAATGACAGTTCTTATGTTCTTATCACCCCTTCAGTCCAGGAGACACAGGGGAGACTCAGTACCCTGCCCACAGCTGTCAACCCCTCAGGCCAGGAGACATTAAGCGACTTGCCCATGACCATGTAAGAAGGTTGCTGCTGGGCAGGGAACAGACTGTGGCCACGATGGCACCAGGGCAACCTCCTCTCTCACTTCTTGACCAAGCCACTAGGGGAGAAGGAGCTGACATGGCCCATTTGAAGTACCACAGCAATTAAGGCACGCTGACCCAGGAAGAATCCTGGAGTCCTGGCTACAACTTAACTATTAGCCCACGTGGGAACGCACTGGTGAAAGACCCTGGGCAAAGGGGAGGGATGGCTCTTCCCTGCTTCCCCTGCATACTGGCAGGGCCCAACCCAGACTCGTGACCTGAATCACCTTTCCCTTTAGTGTCTGCAGGGCATCCAGGTAGGCGGCCAACATGGGCAGACTGAGGGTCTCCACCAGCGTGGTGTGAAGCCACTGGATCAGCTTGGTGTCCCAGCTCACGCTGGCCAGGGCTTGGCGCACACGCCGAGCACACTTGTCCACTGCAATCCTCCTCAGCACCGGCTCACTGCATGCCTAGACATGGGGAAAGGGGGAGGAGACATGGGACAGGATGGGACAAGGACAAGCAGGCATGAGGAACTGGGTAGTGCCAGGGCCCTCCTGAATCCAAAGGAGCTGAAGATGACTCCTATGGCCAAGAGCCCTATAGGCAACAGAACTGCTGACACATGAGGGGCAGGAAGCTAAAAGGTCTTACCCCTTCACTGGCCAAGCGGGCCAGCCGGTCGGACTGCAGGGCTTTGTGGATCTTATTGAAGAGTTTGTTCTGTCCTATCGTCCAGCCTGACCTGTGAAGGAAAACCCAGGGGAAGCTCAGAAGAAGGAGGTGGCAGTATCAGCTTGATACTGTGTTGGCTTTGCCTGGCCTGCTCTCAGAAGCAATGCAACAGGTGTAGGACATGGTAAGAAGGGACAGCCCGCTAGCCTCAGCCTGTTATCACCTCATCCTGGGCTCAGGGCCCCACCTCGTTACCAGCCCCTGTAGCTTCAGAGGTACAAGCTGGGCATCCTGAGACCACACCAGCCAGCTCCCACCAACAAGCTCCATCACAGGGGACCCTGAAGGCCCAGATACTCGTGCTACTAACTGGCGAGCTGGATGAAGTCACTACTCTGAGTGGTGACACCAAGTCCATATCCCCCAAGGTGTGTACACACATTGCCCTTCTAATGGGGGCTTATCTGGCAGCTGAATGCGCTGCTGCTTTCTGATCCAATGATGCAATCCTGGGATCAATGTTCAGATGTACTGTGCAATGTCCCTAGATAAACCATTAGCACTTCTTATGCCACAAAACTTTTTCAAGAGTTATCTTGGGACAACAGACATGGATGCCTGAACTACTGTACCATGTTCCAGGATACAGTGATAAAGGGAATCCACTTTGTAGGGAACCACACCTGAGCAGTGGGACAAGGTTCTACTGTTCTATCTGGGATCTTTCCAACCAGCCAACTCCAAAACTTGGGTGGAATAACTGGTTCTATTTTGGTCTTGATTGGTTGGGAACATCATGACTCTGACACTATCATAAGGCAGATATGGGAAACAGGAAAGTCAGGCTGAAAGGGAACCGAGGAGAAGGTCCTATCTAGCCCATCCCCCTGCTCATGGCACAGTCAGCCCTGACTAAACCAGCTCAGCCAAGGGGCTGTTTGACCCGCTCTTGGGCTTTTCCAGGGATGGAGATTCCCCCACCTCTGAGCAGCCCCTTCCAATACCAGGCCACCCTCAAGAGTCAGGAAGTTCTTCCTCATCTCCAACCTCAACTTCTTCTGGTGCAACTTGAGGCCACTGCTCCAAGTCCTGTCCCCTACAGCCACAGAGAAAAAGCCCATCTCCATCCTCTATGTCATCACCCTGATATTAAAGACAAATGACACACTAAAAACTACACCTGCTTACCGAAAGAACATCCTCAGTGAGGTCTGGAGCATAAGTGGTAAAGTACCACTAAAAACTCCTTTCACTGTCAAAGCATAAAGTCACATCCACCAATTCCTTTCAGCAGTGATCGAAATGTGGCGTTACAGATGCCTCATCCCAAATGAAGCAGATGCTACTTAGTAAAAAGGCTGCTCTATTTCTATCCCCAACACAGCTGTCCTTACCAACCCCAGACCCACACATGCTGAATTTTAATGATGTTGGCTGCTGTCCTCACTCCCCAAAGGGACTTTCTCCTGCCTGAAGCCAGTGTGGCATTACCTGTTCATATGATCCTCCCAGTCCTCGGGCGGTGGGGGTGCATCAGCATCTGTGCGGGCAAAGATGACATGGCGCTCGCACTCGTTCATCACGCTGCGGGCCTTCTGGTTGTCATAGAGTGGGATGGGCACAGGCATGACTGTCTCCACATCGATGGGGAGGTCCACCTCGCTGGACAGAGACACAGAATGTCACACAACTGGTCGGGTCCTACAGCAGGGGCCTCCCCAGACAACCTGGGCACGGGCTGACCAAGGCCACTCGAGGCAGAGACCTATACCCACCCACCTCCTAAGTGCAGAGGTCCATGTTCCTCATCCACTAAAGGGCTGAGGCCCTCAACACTCCACAGTTAGCATGTTTAGGATGGAGTTCAGTGAGCAACTGAGACTATTATGGTATGTGGCTAAGGGGACAAGAAACCCAGATCTTCAAAGAAACCCACTGGAGATGCGTCTATCTGGGTGTGGCTGTGCACGCCTGTCTCACCATTCACAGCAGAGGTGATTATGTGCGTGCACAACTCCCAGTGCAACAGGATCCCAATTCTTCAGGGTCCCCCAAGCATGACATGAGTACAAATAACCAAGACCAAGGCTGCAGGGCTGGAAGGTGTTAACAGCTGATTGTGCCTACAAACTGAAGTCTCCCAACCCAACTGCCTGCATTACAACTTTTTGGCTCAGGTTGCAAGAGGCTGTGGGAGTGACTGCACCGTGGCCTAGTTAAGCAGAAAAGGAAGAAACATCTGGCCAGCTGCCCTGGGTGCACCATATCATTTCAGGCACATTACATGCATCCAACACGTGGCCAGAGGTGGGCAGCTCCAGGGAACTGTCCCGGGGCAAGGTAGTCATCTTTGTATAGAGGCTGTTCAACTTAGCCCATGGGTTCTCAACCTCTTTCGACTTCAGCCCCCCTTTGGAAGATGCCAGCTCTGAGTTCTCACTTGTTTCCTGGCAATGGAAAAATCCTAGAGTGATTTTTCTGCTGCTGAGAATTTAGCAATTCCCCCGACTGGGTGGAACTCTTTAGACACTATGGAGTGGAAATCACTGGTTTCTCTTGTGAGTGAAAATGTCTGGTTTCTCTTGTGAATCCTGTGTAGGAGTTTGCATCCTTAACAGTGCTAATATTGTACTTTGCCCTTAAAAGGATCTTGTGTCACCGGATTGAGAATCACCACTCTAGTCTCACTCCCTGGATAATACCGGCCATAGAACGATCCCCAGCCCCACCTGCATGATGCCTATCAACTCCCATTGAGCTAAGAAAGTTCTCCCAACAAGGCAACTGATCTGGTCTGATGACACAGAGGATCCAGCAAACTTCCCCAAGGAAGTAAGCGATATAGTACTTACTGGCCCTTGCTACCAAAAAGCCGTCCTTACTTTCTCATCTGAATTTATTGGGTGATAAATCTGGATACTAAATAGTCTTAAATATATCAAAAACCAAAGTATTATCCTTATATTACTCCAAGTCTAGTGCTGACCCCTGCAGAACCCAACTGAAACACCCTTCATTGACAAAATACTGTCTCTCAGATTTTGTTTTAATCCCCACACACCAATCTCCCATATGCCAGAGAGGTAAAGGTTAGAGAGTAACGAAGAGAACAGAAGCTAAACAATAAAGGCAAATGAGACAGGGAGAATCATGAGTCCTAGAACAAAGGGATCCACACCAAAAAGATCCCTTCCCCTGTGGGAAGCAACTGCCCATTGCATAGGTAACCCAGGAGAAGCCAGTGACAGACACTGACTAGAAAGAGGCAGTAAAATCGAACAGGTTGATTCACCTGTTCCAAGCTCAGCTAACAGAGACCTCGTTCAAACACACATGCCTTGAAGAACCCGGATTTGTAAAGATCTCTTTTACAATGAGATTGAAATCTACTAAGGAGGAGGGAGGCTTGGCTCTTACGCATGTTCCAGTGCTTCTCAACCAGGGGCCTGTGCTTTCCTTTTAAGGGTGCAGGGCACTATTAGCATGGTCAGGTGAGCAAACACCTCCATGTGACCGCCAAGAGAAACCCAAAGACTTCCAGTAGGAATCCAGTGTGTCCAAACCTGCCTGCTCTGCTGTGGCTATTCTAAGTTCTCTGCAATGGAAGAATTGCTCTAGTACTTTTCTGAAGTTGAGAAGCAAGTGAAAGATGATCGAAAGGGAACCTGGAGTCCAACACAGTTGAGAGCCACTGCATTCTATACCGATTCTTAGGGCTTTGCTCTCATGTTTTTCTTTGATCTCTTAAGGGTGCTCTCTCCCAATTACTTAGCTTTAGATGTCAGGTGTAACAAAGAGAAGGGAAAGAATTGCAGAGAGACCTGTAAATTGTCAGGCACCTCTTTTGGGTGTTGAGCACATCACTGGTGCAACAAAAGCCATCACCCTAAGAAATCCTTGTTTCTCACATAATTTTGGACCATAGTGGCTATGTCACCCTCACTGTATCATTAATACAAAAATTGCTTTCCTAATTTTTTGCTCTGTTCAGGCTACAGGGCAAACCCCCCTGCGCCCCCCCACCCCCCCTT
>NW_005842485.1:1105582-1107173 GCF_000455745.1 Alligator sinensis | reverse complement strand
CCGACACCCTGGGATGGAGAGCATCTGGACCTGCTGGATTTGAACACGTCCAGACCCTCCAGAAGCACTCTAACCCGGTCATCCTCAACCTTAGGTCTTGAGGCGTTCCCCTTGAGTCCATCTTGAATCACGGTGGGGGAGTCCCGGTCCTTGCACAAGAAAACAGAGGTGAAGAATTTGTTAAAGAGGTCTGCCTTCTCCTCTGGCGCGACCACCAGATTGCCCAGCGTATCTTGCAGGGGCCCCACATTTCCTGGCACCTTCTTCATCCTCCCTATATATTTGAAACAGGACTTTTTATTATCTTTGATCTTGGACGCTAGTCCTAGCTCTATGTCCGCCTTAGCTTTCCTAACAGCCCCCCTACAGGCCTGAGCAGTGGAGGTATACTCCTCTTTGGAGATCGCCCCCACTTTCCACTGGGTGTATGCCACGTTTTTGGCAACCAGGCATTCCCGGACATCCTTGGTGAGCCAGGGAGGCTCTTGGGCACTCCTGCCCCCCTTGCTTCTAGTTGGGATCGTCACCTCTTGGGCCCTGAGTATCGTCTCCTTAAGGAACGACCACTCATCTTGGGCACTGAGTTCCCCTGCCCTCGAGAACCCCAGCGCCTCTCCCACCAATCTCCTCAACTCCTTGAAGTTTCACACTTCGCCACATCTCACTCTCTGAATCTCCTGCTGCCTGCTGAGAAACACCAAATGCAATAGGTTTTGGAGATGCATGCATACACACACACACGCCTGATCCACACTTGGGAATTCTACAGTCATTCTGTCAAGAGAACAGGAGGCTGAGAAGTGATCAACATAAATTGAGATTCATGGTGCGACAGAGCTGAACATGCCAGTTAATACAATGGAAACACAGCTCAGACACGGGGAAATTCTTTATCACAGCCCAGGCTGGAAACTAAATTACCTCACTCATAGTATCAGAGAAAACTAGGATTGGAAGGGACCTAGGAGGTCATCTAGTCCAACCCCCCACCCAAAGCAGGACCATCCCCAGCCTGGGTTTTATCTACCTTGATATTAAAAACTTCTAAGGATGGAGATACCATGCCCTCTCTGGGTAGCCTGCTCCAGCGCTTTACTACCCTTCTCATGAGAAAGTTGTTCCTAATATCTAACCTAAACATCCCAGACTTTCCCCAAAGCTCTGGCCTAGACCAGACTTTAAAGGTGTGATTTCAGATCAAGTTACATAGCTCAATTTAATTATTAGCTCCTACAACTCCAGTCGAGACACAGCAATGGTGGGGGTGGAAAGCACGCTGTCCAAGTTTGCTGATGACACTAAGATGTGGGGCGAGGTGGACACACTTGAAGGGAGAGAGAGGCTGCAACTAGATTTAGACAGACTACAGAAGTGGGCAGATGAGAATAGGATGGGGTTCAACGTACACAAATGCAGGGTGCTGCACCTTAGGAGAAGGAATCCACAGCATACAGACAGGCTGGGGAGCTCCCTTCTTGAAAGCACAGAGGCGGAAAGGGATCATGGAGTCATTATTGACTCCAAGATGAACATGAGCCGCCAACGCCAGACCGCAGCCAGCAAGGCCAGCCATACCTTGTCATGCATCCAA
>NW_005842485.1:1102630-1105572 GCF_000455745.1 Alligator sinensis | reverse complement strand
GGATGTGGCCAGCCTGGAGAGGGTTCAGAGGAGGGCCACCCGCTTGGTGAGAGGGCAGCAGGACAGGCCCTATGAGGAGAGACTGAAGGACCTGAACCTGTTCAGCCTCAGCAAGAGGAGGCTGAGGGGGGACCTGGTGACTGCCTACAATCTCATCAGGGGAGATCAACAGCAAATAGGTAGAGCCCTTTTCTCCCCAGCACCACCTGGGGTGACAAGGAACAATGGTAATAAGCTGATGGAGAATAGGTTTAGGTTAGAGATCAAAAGGCAATATTTTACAGTTAGGGTGGCCAAAATCTGGAACCAACTTCCCAGGGAAGTGGTCCTCGCCCCTACCTCGGGCAAATTCAAGAAGAGGTTGAACGATCACCTGTCTGGGGCCTTGTGAACCCAGCATTCATTCCTGCCTGTGGCAGGGGGTCAGGCTAGATGATCTGTTCAGGTCCCTCCTGATCCTACCTACTGTGAAACTATGAAACAATGGTACATTCGCATAACCTAAGCTGGGATCTAGTTTTTAGCTTATCAGTTTCTTCTTAATAATGATTTAAGATACAACAGTAGCCTGACAGTTGGGTGGGAAAGAGCCTTCTACCCCATGGAAATTAAAGATTTCAGGTCTTTTCCAAACCTGTAGTGGGACGAAAGCCAAACATTTCCACAAAGCAAAAAGAAAAATTAGAGAATCCTAGAAAATGAGGGTTGGAAGTTTGGGAGATCATCTAGTCTAACCCTCTGCTCAAAGTAGGACCAGCTCCAAGTGGGAGGTAGGGGCTGGACGAGATGTGACCTCTGGAGGTCCCTTCCAGTCCAACTTCTCTAGGAGTCTATGACCATCCAACTCTTTTCTTTTACTGGAGTTAACTGCAATGTCTCTACCATCCATCCTTTAAAAGGAAAGGGCAAGAACTTATCACCTACCAATAGCCAAGTGTGACCTTTGGACAATTTCAAAGCATTTCCCTCAAGATCCTTTTCACCTCCAATCAGTTTCTTTTCTCCAGCACAAAATTGCTACCTACCACTTCTAGCTCCTGGGTGTTCATGTGCTTTAAAAGTACTGGCCTCATCAGGAGCTGGAGTTCTGTAACCACGAGAAGTCAGCATTGTGTTATTGTTGGTGATCTCTTTTCATTAGAGCAATTGAAGTCAAGAGAGATGTTAGACACGCTTCTGGGCACAAAGTTTGGGGCTGGGAAAACAGCCTGCTTCACACAATAGGGCCAATAAAAGAGATCACCAAAAACCCTTGTTACCTTTGTCGAAGCCACCTGCTTTTCACATGTTTTAGGTGAATGTTGTCAAGCATTGTCGCCCCCGCCACATAGCCATCCTAGCAATTCTCTGTTGGTTCTCTTTGGTCATCTACCAACCAGGAAGGACGCTCTGGCTGTGGGAACCTGAGCAAGTACAGCACTGTTTTTCTGTCACTCCTTTGCTCATGTTTCTGGACAGAGTTTCACTGGCAGCCTCCCAGGCTCCTGAGACTCACCTGGGGGGCAGTGACCACTGGCTGGTGTCCTCTGCTTAGCGGCCCCTTTTAGATCCCTCATTAATAAGCTACGACTTCACTCCCACCTCTGCTTCTTCATTTTTTGCCCCCTGTAATTAGCTATTGTGTCCTCAGTGGCCTCCTTCATGGAGGGAGGCTCATAGTTTTCTTTGGCAGGTCTTGGTTGACCATCCCTTCAGTACAACAAATAGGCCTTACTAAACTATCCCATTGCAACAGATCATAGAAATCACAGAGCAGTTGGGCTAAAAGGGACCTCTGGAGATCATACTTAGTCCAACCCCCAGCCTGAGGCAGGATCAGCCCTGTCCAAACCATCCTCAACAAATCTATGATCTAAACTCTTCATAAAACTGCTGTCAACCTTGACACCACACAAGACATCACACTTGAACCAGCTCCAGGTAAAGTAGGGGGACCATGAGCTGAGATTCCTTGCCTCTCTGGGCAGCCTGTTCCAGAGACAGACCCCCTTGTGGTCAGAAAGTTCCTTCTTATCTCCAACCTCAATGTCCTCTACCATAATTTAAGATAATTGCTCTTTGCTCTGTCCCTGCGGCCACAGAGAGCAATTTACCCCCATCCTCTGCAGAACGACGCTTCAGATATCTGAGAACTCCTCAGCCTTGTCTTCTTCGGCTAAACGCCCCACAACTACACAAAACCAGAAGCACCAAGGACTCCTTGGTAGTGGCAGAGGAGATGAAGGCCTGGCCAATGCCCTGCCCCAGAAACCACAGGGGTATTTATGCCCGCTGGGAAAGTGTCCCCCAGCCTGGAGTAGGCTTGGGCTTACATGGCAGTGTCCTGGTGCCGTCGCGGCGTGACGAAAAGTGTGCGGGTGGGTCGGGCACTGCTGGCGTCGGGGTGGGCGGTCCATGGCTTGGCGTAGCTGTGGTCCAAGAAGACCAGGTCCAGTTCACGCTCGTGGACAGAGAGCTGGAAGAGCAGAGAGGTCCCCATCCTGTGGGCTGACGTCTGGAAGTCGCGCTCAGTGGCTCGGCCCCACATATCTTTGTGGGCTTCAGCCCCGCATCCTGCTGCCTGACTTAGGAGAGGCAGGGGGTGAGCAACAGACAGGGAAATGGGCCTGGTGCTCTGGCCCCTTCTCCCCTTTCATCTGTGGCCCTAGAGACCCCAGCAGCGCCTTGTGTCCCTGCTGCCCAGGAGTTCCCAGCACCCAGTGACTCATGGCCCGTCCCCACCGCCATGATGACCCTGACTCCACCAGCCAGACCCATACCCAATACCCCCTGCCCTCAGCGCGGGTGACCCCTGCCCACAGCACCAAACTGCTCCCCGCTACCTCCCTGGCCCCAGCACCCCTCCCCCACAAGGGTCTCCATGACCCAGCTCCTCCTGTCCCCAGCGCCGTTCTGAGCCCAGCGCCCTCCTGCCCCAGTGGCCCCCGATCCCTGCCACCCCC
>NW_005842485.1:1088726-1102489 GCF_000455745.1 Alligator sinensis | reverse complement strand
AGCCCAGGGCCCGCGGCCGCCTCGGGCCTGGGCTTGCCGCCTACTGCGCACGCGCCATTGTCCGGCAGGCCGCAACGCCCGGAACGAGGAATTACCGGAGCGGAGTCTCCCGCCTCCTACGCATGCGCCGACCAAAAAGCCCGGAGTGTGGGATCCACGGAGCGGAGCCCGGAGCGCGGCGGGGCTGGGGCCGTCTGGGCAGTGATCTCCGGGGCCAGGCGCAGGGGAACGAGCGCTGCCACCTAGTGGCCAGGGCAGCGGCGGGGCTGGGCCTGCGCCCACCCCAGCCTGGTCCAGCAGCACCCACAAGACCCAGGCCCAGATGTCCAAATGCCACCCCTGGCAGCCAACTCCAGGTCCTTCTGTGAAAGCCCAGCCCAGCCCGCCCCTGGTTTGGCGGGACAGCACCGGTGCTGCCTGGTGCATAGAAAGCCCCCCAGCAATGGAGGGAGAGTGTCCCAGGCCTCTGGGCCTTGCTAGTCGCCATGTCTAGACCCAGCACTCCTTCCTGCCTATGCAGGGGGTCGGACTCAATGATCTATTGAGGTCCCTTCCGACCCTAGCATCTATGAATCTATGAATGTCAGGTGGGGAAGGCATTTTCCTCTCTTCTGTTGCTACAGGGATCGCTGGTTTCCCTCTTCCTCAGCAGCGCTGGGTGGGCCTTGGCTGGGGAGGGCAACTGGGCTTGGCCAACGCTCTTGCTGGGACTCAACGCCGGAGGGTCCTGGCTAGAGGGTCTTGCCTGGAGATGATGCCACAGCGCCCCCGAATCTCAGCACTGCCAGCTCGTGGCCACACTGGAGTCGGTGGCACTTGCTCAAACTGGCCCTAATCCCTCCCGAGCGCCACCCCCTCCCAAGCTGGCCCATCTCCCACCCCCACTTCAACTTGTCACCCTGATCCCCCCTGGTCCCCCTGCTACTGCCACGGAAGCGCAACAGCTGCCCTGCCCACGGCCACCAGGGGGCGGGTACACGGAGGCATGATGCCACCTCGTGGCCAAGGGCAGCTCTGCATGGCTGCCTGGGCAAGAGCATTGTCCCCCCAGCAAATACAGGGAGGGTCTTGGCATTTCCCAGGGCTTTGCTGGGAAGGTGACTGGGCTGGGCCTGTACTTCTGCTAGGACTCAAATCTAGAGGGTTCTGGCTAGAAGGTCTTGCCCCTCCACTCAGGGTGGGATTGATGCAGCATTGAGGTCAGGCATCCTGCCCACCCCCACACCAAGTCAGACAGGTACAAAAGGGGCTTGGCTTCCTCTGCAGCAAGGGCATAGTCTCTGCCTGAGGTCTCTCAAGGGCACTGAAGCCACCCAGCAGCAGCAGGGTGCCACCAGCCCTCTCCTGGCTTCACCTGGGACACAGCCAGGGGCTCTCAAGGTCCCTGGAGTGTTGTGTGGTGTTAGGAACAGCTCAGACAAGGACGTGTCAGCAGGGGTTGGATGGGGCTGGTCCAGCCTGGCTGCTCTGTGAGTCTAACTCTGACCACACTTGCTCGAGTCAAGCTCTAGCACACCCACTGCTCTCCTCCCATCCAGAACCCCTTGCCATGTCCCAGAAGGCCATTGTGGACAGCTGAGACATGCCTTAGCTGTTTATATGCAGTAGGGACCTAGAAAAAGATCAGGCTGGAAGGGGCCTTACAAGGTCCTATCCAGTCCAGCCCCCTGCTGTAGACAGAATCAGCTTTCCCTAAAGCAGTTCATCCAAGTGTCCATCCAACCTGCACTTGAAAATGTCTGGGGAATGGAGATTTCCCTCCCCGGCAGCCCATTCCAAGGCTGGATCCCAATCGTCAGAAAGTGCCTCGTCTCCAGCCTCAGTTTCCCCTGCTGCAGCTCAAAGTCATGGTTCCTAGTCCTGTCCCTTGCGGCTCATCTCCATCTTCTCCATCATCATCCTTCAGGGGTTTGAAGAAGGTGATCAAATTGGCCTCACTCTTCATTTCCCCAAGCTACATCACCCCCGTTTTTTCAGCCTTTCCCCACAAGGCAGGACACTTAGCAGTCTCCCAGGAACAGAGGAAAACAGAAGAAAGCCTCATTCATGGCACTGCGCCACTGGCCCCTAGTGACTACTCACCCTCCACACCCCTTGGAACGAGAGAGCACAGAGCATTGTGGGATGCCAGAGGACCAGAAGGAGACCCATGGGCTGAAAGCCAAGGCAAAAAAGTGGTAGGACCACATCACCTCTTGAGCTAACACTGTCTGCTAGTTGCCCAGGTCCCTGATGGGCATATCCTCAAAGGGATCCTGTCAGAACCAAAAGCCATGGTAGTGCCCAGTCCTGCACCCTTGTGACATGAAGCCTACTGGGGGGCAGGGCCAGAGCAGAAAGAGGCAGGGCTTAATATGGGCCACACCTGCCCCAAAAGTTGATCACTTGTAGCAATCTCTCAGCAGCACCCAGATTTTCCCTTCCCCTAGAAACTGGGTGCATGAAATAGGCGGGAAACATGGGCACAGGGCTGCCATTTGGTAGGTGAAACTAAGCACCAAACCTGCTGCAATCCCCAAGAAGCAGAACACAGAGCAGGCTGGAATCCCTGGTTGCTGCTACTCCAGTACTCGGTACAAGAAAAAATCTTTTATTCTTTGCTCTGCCTTTCAAAACCAAGGTGTATTATATTGCAGACAATATGATATAGGAGCGCCCGCCTCCTTTGAAAGGGCTTGTTCCTGACCCTGTCACACACACAGACACGCATGCACAGAGACCCACATATTCAGTCTGTCACACCCTCACAAACATGCAGTCATACAGATACATGCATATTCAATCCATCACACTCAAACATGCAGTCATGCACACAATCCTACCCTTGCAGTCACATGCACATTCGCTCCATCACATGCTCATAAACAGTCACACAGACACATTCAGTCCATCACACACTTGCATGCACTATCATATATGCAGACACACCCGCATTCGGTCCATCATGAACACACGCATATTCGGTGTATCACACACTGACAAGCACGCAGTCACACAATATGCACTCGTACAGACACGTACACATTCAGTCCATCACACACACAAACAGTCATACTCACCAGTGTCACACACATGCTTACTCAGATGCACACTTGCATACCCAACTCCACTTGATTTAGGCACAGGTCCCCTTCCCTTCCCCTCCCCTGCCCTGCCCTGCACCGGCTCCCAAGAGCCAGGAGACCCCAGGGGCTCTCTTCCTCATGGCAGGTTTATCACCAAAGTCCACAGCACGATTGTGAGACCCCTCCAACATGCTCTGACTTTATATAAAGCCCCTTCCCATAACACATTGCTACAAGAGCCCTGTCAAGGGGGACAGCGTCAGATCCCAACAGTTCCATGGTCCCAAGGTCCGGATCACGTGATGCTTTCCCTTGGCCCTTTGTCACGTGACTGTGGGATCCGTAGCTATGGTGGAGCCTATGTGGGTGGATCACATGTTCCCAGGTGGCCTGGCACATCACACCAAGCCCCTATGTCCTGGCCCAGAATGTCTTGGCCAGAGGCTACAGCTTGGTGGGGCGGTGGAAGCCGTGGGGGGAGGCATAGGCAGGCTGGCTGTGCCATGTGGCGACAGGATAGAGGCGGTGCCGCTGTGAGCTGTCATAGGATGTGGGGTAGTGCGCCAGGCTGGTCGCCAGTGGCCGGCACAGCTCAGAGGCCTGGGCAGAGGCAGTGATCACAGGGCCTGGGAAGGCTGGGATGACAAAGGGACTGAGGGATGGTGCGAGTGGCGATGATTCCCTGGAGCCAGTCAAGCTCAATGGAAACCTCAGCATCGTCCCTGTGTAGGCATCTGGGCCGGGTGGTGGCAGCAGTGTGGGAAAGCCAGGTGCCATGGCCTGTGGCTTGGCTAGGCCAGGCGAAGCCTCCCGCGGCTCTGCCTCCCTGACAAACGGGGACACGGCCCTCAGCTTCTTCCCAGGGCCAAAGCTGCCATCTTCTGGCCCACGTTTGCCCAGCCCCGGGCTCTGCCCAGACTTGGATGGCTGAGGGCTGACTCTAGCCAAGCTCGTTATGGGAGCCACCCAACAGGCTTTGCTGGCAGGGAAAGCCAAAGCCTTGCTGCCTTGCCGGAAGCCCGTCCCCTCCAGGGGCTCTCTGAGCTCCCCCCGTGGGTGATCAAGCAGGGGTGGGTCCTTGCTGGGAGGCTGGCGGAGGAAGGAGGCATCAGGGAAGCCGGCAGGGGCCCGGAGTGGGCGGCAACTCATAGGCTTCAGCACTTCTCCCCGGTAGGCCCGGAAGCAGCCGGTGAAGGTGGTGGGCACCGGTGAGAGGCGTCGCCCCAGGCTCCCTTCTTCAGCCTGTGGGCTCAGCGCCCCCCCATTTGTGCTCGGGGGGCAGGAGTGGGCTGGGTCCACGGTGTCATCCCGCTGTGGCCCAGGGCTCCAGCCATCCTCACGGCGTTGGGGCTTGGCAGCACTGTGGTCGGGGCTGTGGCAGGGGCCAGTTGACATCCAGCCCTCACGGCAATGGCCCTCGGGGCAGTGCAGGGCCTCGGCTTTGCTCACCTGAGCCAGCAGCTTCTTCTTGGCCAGGGGGGACATGATGGGGTGGTTGCCTTTGAAGTAGAAGCTGGAGAAGAGGCGCTGGTATGCCTCCGAGCAGCCAAGGGCCTCACAGTGGCCATGGCAGTTGGTGGGGGGCTGGGCCACCTCACTGGGATCCCGGGGCTGGTTCTGCTCCAGCACCACCTCCCTGCCAGGCTGGGGAGTGGAGGCAGCATCCAGCTTTGTCTTCTCCAGCGGAATCTACAACCAGAGGGATTGGGGCATGGGTGAGATGTGGCCCCTGGGCCCACCGCTCTCCCACCCTAGGCTCCCGGCCAGCTGTGTTCCTTCTCCCTGCTGCCCCTGGTACCCAGATCCCAAGGCTCCATGCATGGGGTGGTCCTGGAGGGGACCCTGGGGATGAGCCCACGTCAGCTTCTCCCCCCCAACCATTGCACCTGCTGCCGGCTCTTCTCCTTCTTGGTCCGCAGCTCCTTGGAGACCTTGTACTGCTTCCGGGGCTTGGTGGGGGGCAGTGGCTTGTCATCCTCGCCCTTCAGGTGCCGCACATATGGGAGAACCAGCCTGCCAGGAAAGGAGCACATGCCATCAAGAGGCTGCAGCCGTGGCCAGCACTGGGCCTGGTCCTGCCAGCCAGAGCAGCAGCTGCAATGAAGCCAGGCAACCAGCACACAACAGCGGCCCATGGCCCTGTGGTCACTCCAGAGGTGGCACTAGATCCTGGTGAGTACAGCCAGTGGTCCCATCATGGGGTCTGAGGGTGTCACACACTTCCCTGCCAGGCCAGCATATCAGCCCTCATTGCACCCTTGGGGAAACTGAGGCACAGAGAGTCACTGGATGGAGTACAAACAGGGACACTGGCAGGGCCTGGAGCTGAGACCTGGGGTCCCCCAGGCCATGAGCAAGGGAGTAGACGGGTGAGGTGGCACGTGGGGCAGTAGGGGTTCATACCTCTCATAGTGGCGCCGGGTGCAGGTGGCTGCGCTGGTGCTGCCAGGACTCCCGCCCAGCTCATCATAGACGTTCTTCCAGAGCCGCCTGCCTGTGACCTGTGGTGGGAGGGAGGTGAGGGCCCCAGGATGTGCCCAGCGCCTTCCTCATGTGCCCCTGCCCTAGGGCATGGCTGGACGAGCAGAGCCCTGATCTGGAGGGCGATGACAGCTCAGGAGTCCTGCAGCTGGAGCATTGCCAAGTTCTGACTTGCTCTCCCACCCATCCCCAGGGGCCAAAATCAGCTGGGATCTGGCTCCAAGCTTTGGTCCCCATGGCCCCAGCCCAGCTCAGCAAGCTAGGAGAGCCCAGAAGCTCCCCTTGCCTTGCCCCATGGCTGGAGCTCTGCTGCCCCCTATGCCAGGGCCAGTATAGGCAGTCACCAGCTGGGCACAAGGCCCAGAGGATGTGATCCCGGCCCCTCCCCTCTGCTCACCAGCTCGTAGGCACCCAGCTTCTCCACGGCCTTGTAGATCTTCCACAGGTTAACTGGACAGACACACGGACGGGAGCAGAGTGAGGGCAGGGCCCGGGGGGAACCATCCTCGTGCCCTAGCCAGAGTACTGCCCCCCCTCAACCTGCTCAGGTGGGCCTGGGGGACCTCAGCCATGCTGGGGGGTTGCAGCGACCACAGGACCCGGCCGCGGCCCTCCCTGGGGTGCTGCCACATCAGGGCCCTGCCCAGGCCAGCCTGGCACAGGCAAGGTGCCACACAGACAGGAGTCTTGCCTGTGGCTGTCAGTAAAGAAGTCTGGCAGATTTGGGACCAGCAAAGGATACTGGGAGGCCCCGAGAGGTGCCAGGGGACATACTCTGCTTAAAGCCGAGGTGGGGGATCCTTTCAATGGGCGTGCGCCGTTCCTTCATGAATTTGTAGAGCCCAACGAGGAAGGCCTGCTCCTCCTCCTTCTCACCGCTCAAGGCTGTGTCCTCGCCCAGCTCCCCCGCGGGGTCCCTCTGCTCCCCCTCAGAGCCACTGGCCTGCAGAGAGAGACAGCCCCACGCTCAGCCACGGGGGCCGGGAGCTGCCAAAGCCGGCGCAACCTCGGCCATGGTCCTGGCAGAGCCGAGGGGAACCCAGGAGTCCAAGCCCCAAACCCCCCATTGCTCTGACCACAAGAGCCTGCCCTACTCCTAAAGCAGCCAGAGAAAGAGAGAACCCGAGTCCAGGCTCCGAGTTCCCCGTTGCCCTGACCGCAAGAGCAGCCAGAGACAGAGCCCAGGAGTCTGGGCCCCAACTGGCGAGAGCCTGTTGGAAGACCCTGAAGTCCCAGGTGGCAGCCCAGACTCCCAGGGCAAGACATGTCCCATGGCTCCTCAGAAGTCAACACTGCCTTTGCCGTCCTACCTCATCACCAGAGCCCACCCCCATGCCTCTGGGGCCTTTTCCCCGCTCCCAGCCCCATGGCCCACAGCACCCAACCGGCTCTAGCAGAAACAGCCATGGCTCCTCCCACCCGGGCAGGTGGCCAAGTTGGTCAGAGCGGAGCGCGAACGGGGAACGGTTTCCAGGAAAACAGAATGACCGAGATTCTCGCTCCCTCTCTGCTCCCCCAGCCTCACGCCGGGCTGAAAACACCGCTCCGTGTTTGCTCTGTGCTTTCCGGAGTTAGAAAACTCGCTGCTATTTTAGGGCAAAGCAGCTGCTTGGCTCTGGAGACCCCTTTCTTTGCTTTTTTTTCTCCTCTTCCGCCACTTCTTCTGTGTCTCTTCGCCGCAGGCGGAGACAGACCCAGCCTCTGAGGATGGGGGGAGGTTTGTTTTTTTAAGCCCCAGCAGAGTTGAGATCAGGCAGGGGAAGTGGGGAGAGGGGGCAGAGCTGCTGGGCACATCTCCGGCTTGCTATCCCATTCCTCCCCAAGCCTGCCAGGACCTTGGCAGAGTCCCTGCCCACGTATGCCTGCCCCAATAGGGCATGGAGGGGGTCTCTTGCCTGGCAGAAGTTGGACTGAGACCCAACAAACTCATCTTGCCCACTGCAGGCCTGGCTTTGCTGGATATCTTTGGCCCTGCCCAGCCACCCCTGCTGTCTCTCATGCCCCATGGGGTGGAGGCAGCTTGGGTTCAGCACTGAGATGCTCCGGCCCCTGGCCTTGAAGGGGAGAAATCTCCCCTCTACCCTGCAACTAACTGGTCAGGGATGACCAGTGCCCCCCTCAGGCCCTATGTGTTTCCTGGTGCTAGGAGACAACATGCCAGGAAGACCCCATGGGTCTGGTTCTGAAGGTAAGGATGCCTCTCATAACAGCTCCAGGACATCCAACCAATTAGATGTCCACAGTGGTGGCACCTCCATGCCAGGCCACGGCCTTATGGAAGGTGCCGGCCGGGGGCTTAGGGTCCAGACACTGACAGAGGCTCTGGGGAGCTCCCAGCCTCAAGGCAAGACCTGACATGCATCCCAGAACCCATGTACTTTAATGCCGTGATGGGCAGCACCACCCTGGCTGTGCTGCGGTCCAGGGCACCATGGGATGCTCCGTCATGGCTGTGACCCCCCCCACACACACTTATGCACATGAGAGAGAGACTGGCACACTCGTTCAGCTGCCACATAGGCAGCAGCCTCCAACAATGGAACTAGAAGCCAGGAAGAGCTGTGGGGGCCTTGTGTGTAGCCAGCAGTCCCCTTTTGGGGTTACCAACACTGGATGTCAGGGTGTAGGGCTGGGTTTCCACACTGTGGGTCATGCCCAGCTGTAACCCCCAGCCTGGCCTGGAACCCACCGCTCCATGGAGCTCCTCCAACTCTCCCCTGCCTCAATGCCAGGGAGAGGGCACAGGGGGCCAGGGAACAAACACCCACCTGCCCCTGCCCCCATGCTCGCCCTGGGACACATAACTTGTGCTGCTGCCCCTCAGTCCAGAAGGAACAGGACCAACCCTGGCCTGACCCAGCCATGGATGCTGGCGACAAGCAGCCAAGACTGAGGCCAGTAGGAGCCTGCTTGGAGTGGTTCAAGTGCTGTGCATGCAGGCTGGACTAGCCCCAAGCCCCCATGCTGGCTCGCGGGGGCAGCTGAAGACATGGCTCCTCACAACTTCTTCATCTCCCAGCACTCGGGCGCATCCCAGGACCCTCAGAAGGGGATGTGGTGCCCCATCTCACTCACCGCCTGGGCTGTGGGGTCAGTGGGACCTGGGTTCTCCTCAGCATCTGGTGCAGCAGCATCAGCAGCACCTGGCTGACACACACTCTCCTCCTCCATGGCAGGCGGCACCTTCTTCTGGTGTTTCCCTTTGGGACTAGGGGCTGTGGGGAGGAAGAGGAGACAGGCCACTGAGGAGGGAGCCTGGCAGATGCCTGTCCCCAGTGCAAGGGCAGTTCAGGCCACCCAGCCAGTTGGCAGGGGGTGGGGGGCAGAGAGGGCTCATGCTGGGCTTTCCAAGAATGAGGCTATGTAGCCAACACGTTTCCTGCATTTATCAACAGCACCCTGCACTTTCGCTTTCGGGGCGGCTTCCTGGAACCGGGGGAGAGCTGCGCATGTCCCCCCTGCTGCCTCAGCAGCCCTGGCATGGCCAAGGCAGGTGCCTCTAGCAGCTGGAGCTGGCCAAGACCCCTCATCCCAGCCCCGGCTGACAGTCCCCTAGTTGTACCCCCCTTGGCCACGGAGCCTCCCAGCTTTGCCTCAGGCCTGCTGTGGGGACCCTGGTGCCACACTGTGACACTGCCAAGATGTTGTCCAGCCCCCCCAAGACCCTGCCTCCCTGAGGAGACCCTGCATAGCCCCCTGGCATGGGGGTGGGGAACACCACGACGCTGATGCCCCACGGGACCCTCACTTGGCTCACAACCCACCAGTGCCGAGACCTCCATCCCTCACACATGGCCCCTGGGGCACCACCATCTCCCCCCATGCAGACTCAGCTCCCACCCGGCTTGCAGCCGCAGAGAACGGGCCTCTTGCCAGCCCCCAGGACGTCCTGTTCCCGGCCCTGCCCCGCCCACGGCAGATGGGACATCTCTGCCATCCTTCCCAGCAAGCACTGGGTAGAGGGGAGATCCCAGCCTCCAGCCCTTGCCTCCCAGATCTCAGCACATCAGGGGGGCACAGGGGGATCCAGACAAGTCCCAGATGGGGTGATGCCCCTCTGCCCCATGCTCCACGTTGGCTTATTAGCAGCAGTCCCCAGCACCGGTCTGGTGATGGAGCTAACAGCCATGGAAAACGGACCTCCTAGGAGGCAGGCAGGCAGCGAAAGGGAGTCTGGTGTTTCTGTGGCTCAGGCCTGTACCTGAGGGGGGCAAGACAGCCTCAGCCACCAAACCCATGCTGAACACTTGCCCACAACTGCTCCCACTCTGTGGAGTGGGGGAAACTGAGGCACGGGGAGCTAAGCCACAGCTGAGCTGGGAGAGATGGGACCGATGGCAAGCACCAAGGTGCTGCCAAGTCCTGTGGGGAACCCAGGTATCCCGGACACACACATGCGTATGCCTGCCCGCGCCCCGGGGATGCAGGCGCTCCCAGCCCAGCTCGTGTGAGCGGGGAGACAAGCAGCCCCCCGGGCCCTGGCACACGCCCAGCGCGGGCGGTACCGGCCGTGACGCCGATTCCGGGAAGCTCCATGCCCCGCAGCCCCGTGATGTGCCCCCGCTGGGCACGGCCCCTTCTCCCCTGCCAGCCCTATCTATGGTGCCCCCTGGCACCGGGACAGAGCTTCCCCACCTCCGGGTCGCAGCTGGGGGGCTCCCCCCGCCAGGACTCCACAAGGGGGTAAGGGCGGCGGCGCCCCCCGCCTCCTGCACACAGGGAAACTGAGGCAGGCCCGGCAGTGGAGGGAGCCGGGCAGCCCACGCCATGCGCCCGGGAAGCCCCGGCTACGGCGACACGCCCCCCCCCGCGCGACGCTCACCCCAGCCCCGCGACGCCCGCTCCATCGAGCGCTCCCGAGCCCGACTGAGCTCCGCGCCCGGCAGCCGCGCTGCCCCGCCGGCCCCGGCCGCCCATTGGCCCCACGCGCTGCCCATCTCCGTAGGGCCCCGCCTCCCCGATCCGGGGCACCCTGGGAGTTGTAGTCCCACCTTCGCCCCCTGCTGGAGGGGTACGGCGATCCACGGCCCCGCGACGCCCGCTCCATCGAGCGCTCCCGAGCCCGACTGAGCTCCGCGCCCGGCAGCCGCGCTGCCCCGCCGGCCCCGGCCGCCCATTGGCCCCACGCGCTGCCCATCTCCGTAGGGCCCCGCCTCCCCGATCCGGGGCACCCTGGGAGTTGTAGTCCCACCTTCGCCCCCTGCTGGAGGGGTACGGCGATCCACGGCCCTGGTCCCTCACCCGGGATCCGGTGGGCGAGTGTCCGCCCCCGGCCAAGCAGGGTCCCAGTCTTCTCCAGTCTCTCCTGTGTTAGACTCCAGACTTCCCTGGATGGATCAAAGGGTCCCCCTTAGAGTCCAGACCCTGAACTCTTAGGTCGAGGGGCCCCGTGTTAGACTCCAGTTCCCCGCCAGTCAACCTCCACTCTTCGCTTTCACTCATTTCTTGATGCTGGCAAAATCCTACAGCAGTAGTTTTCAACCTTTTTTCATTTGCGGACCTCTTTGGGAATTTCAAACAGAGGCACAGACCCCTTTGAATTGTAAGGGTGGATATTCACATACTCTTGATTGATTGCGGTCATCTTTTGCAGGCCCCTTAGCCACAGCCTGCAGCCTCCCAGGGCTCCACAGACCACAGGTTGAAAACCACTGTCCTAGAGCCATTCTTCTATGGCAAAGACCTCAGCACGACACCAGTAGGGTAGGAGGGTTGGGACACTGTGGATGAGAAATCGCAGTATTTTTCTTGTGAATTGTGTAGGCGTTTGCACACCAGACAGTTCCCCTTCGAGGAGTCTCCCGGCTCCTCCAGCTGAGAATCACTGCTATGGACTTTTCAGGCTCGCTGCTGCCACGGCTGTCAACATCCTGGCTGCTGCTCCCCCTGGACACTCTCGGCTTCCCAAGTCCTTTTTGAGGCCCAGCCAGGGCTCCCAAAGACATCGCGGCTGGCTGCTTCTGACCGGCTCTAGCAGCAGCTTTCTCTAACAGCCTTGTTTCAATTCCCCTTTCTGCTATTTCCGGGCCCTTCTTACGGAGCCAACTGACAGCATTGGAGCCTGTAAATAAATCTGGTCTTTCTCTCCAGCTTCCGCTCCCATGGCAAAAGGGCTTTATTTCAATTAAGACTCATGACTTACCCTCAAAACTGACCGGACAGGTGCAGATGGAGTCTCTTAGCTCAGTAGCAAGTCCAGTGCTGCTAATAAACCTGACGCTCTCAATTTGCATCCATAACGGCCGTACCAACAGAGAAGGAGTTTGCAAGCTGGTCATTCATGCCATTGCAGCTACATTGAAACTCCGTCTTAACAGCAGCCCAGCAAAGCCTCTGGGTGGACAGAAGGTGCATTGAACTGTAGGGGCGGTGGAGCCATTGGGGCAGTGGTTTCATGCCTCCTGTATGGCGGTAAAACCCTTGCACCCATGTGGTTACAGCAGTGGGACCAGGTCCATGTTGCTGGAACTACTGTGCCCCCATGGTTCTGCCTCCTGCAGTGTCTCTGCTCAGAAGAGCTGCAGGCGCCAGGACACCGATACCAGCCAGGCTTCCACATGGCCTTAACACACTGACACTGGTGATTCTCACCTGGGGTTGCCATGATTCCTTTGAAGGGTGCTAACACTGTATACCATTCACAAGAGAAACCCAGAGATTTCCAATAGGAATCAAGTATCCAAGCCCTGCTGGCACCTTGCTGAGGTCTTTGCCAAAGAATCACTCCAGGATTGTTCTGTCATCGAGGAACAAGCAAAAGCAAATATCTGGCATTGTCCAAGCAGGGCCTGCAGTCTAACAAGGTGGGATGTTAGGTCTAACGAGGGGTGTCTTGACTCCTATCAAAGTTGTGAACCACCAATTTAAGCAGTCCGTAGGCTCTGTTGTCCAGGAAGTGACTCATAAGAACATAAGAATTGCCATTTACCACCCCTCGCTCCTGTCTATCCATCTATCCACCCTATCCAGTTATCTATTCACCCCATACTCTACCTGTCCATGTATCCACTCCACACTCTGCTTACGCATCTATCTATCCACCCCACACTCTATCTATCTAATTTATCTATCCACTTCACTCTCTCTCATTAGTCTCTCCTCATATGGAAGCTCCTCCATGCTGCAAAATCCTTGTTGCACTCTGTGCCTTCTCTAGTTCTTCTGTCTCCTTTTGGAAGTGCGGGGACCAGAATTGGGTGCAGTATTCAAGGTGTGGCTGCCCCAGGGATTTATAAAGGGGCATCGGGATACTTTTGTGCCCTCAAACCCTGCCACACACTTACGTGCCCTAGGGAGGAGCCTGGAGAAGGACCCCCAGGGGAGCAGGGTGGGAGGGCTAGGGAGAGGCAGCAGCAGCAGGGTGAGAGAGGGTGGTGTAGGGGCTTTATTGCCCCTTCCAGCTGCAATTTCACTGACTCCAGCTTCAGAGCAGTGTCACTATCATTGCCAAAATCTTTGCTGCAAGGCAGCATGATTTCCTCTCTTTTGGGTTGTGAAGGAAGGGGCTGAAGGAAGAGGGGGAATGGCTCTGAGCACAAGAGAAGGGAGAGGCGTGTGAACAAGCTGAGAAGCCCACAGTTGGTTTTTATGACTTCCTCCTCTGTGTTCAAGTCTCCTTTCTGAAGAACTGTCCCCAGAATCCCCTGATGGGACTGATAGGAGAGCAGCAGAGTGAGACCTGAGAGCCGGTGGTAACAAAAGAGACAGAGGTGGAGGGGGAAGCAGGGATGTCCAGGGAGGTGAATGCCCACTGGGGTCGATGGGGAGTGTGGCTGCTACTCAGCAGTGATGGCAGCCTGCATCAGAGGTAGCCAGGCGTGGAACTGGCAGAGCACTGTGGGTTTCAGATTGACCACGTGGGGTTAGCCATGGGCATCTGTAGAAGGCAAGGCAACAGTTCCTCCATCACATGCCAGGCCAACACTGCTCAGCTCCCATGGACTTCAGGAGGAGAAGGGGTTGGGACACCACAAGGCAGGGCCCCCTCCATGGGGCTGAGGTCCAGATAGAGCGGGTACAAAGGCCTGTGGCTTCCAGTCACCCATAGAGTCACAGAGAAGTAGGGCTGGAAGAGACCTGCAGAGGTCACATCTGGTCCTAACCCTGCCTGAGGTGGGATCAGCCCTGTCCAAACCATCCCAGACACATCCATCATCTAAACTCAACAAAAGTCTACTGGTAACTCTGACACACCACCAGACATCACACCTGAACTGG
>NW_005842485.1:1080696-1088716 GCF_000455745.1 Alligator sinensis | reverse complement strand
AGAGGGGGGCTGTAGCACCCAACGTCCTAGTGGTGTACAGGTTGTTAATAAATACTTGAGGGGTCCCAGGCAGAGGCCGTGCCCCCATTACAGAGAAAGGCAAACCCTCCCTGCCCCCCAGTCCATACCAGTCTTATCAGGGAGTAAAATTTCTTCCCGACCCCAGTGCAGCATCAGACTCACCCTGAGCGGAAGGACAAGACCTGCTAGCCAGGGCCCTCCGGCTTTAGTCCCAGCTGGAGCACTGGCACAGCCCTGTCACCATTTCCAGCCTGGGCTGCAGTGAACACCCAATACTTCTGAGGGAGGGTTGAAAACCCCTTGAGACATATAGCAAAAAGGCAGGAAAGGAGCAACCAGCAAAGCCCAGAAGCCTGGGAAATGCCCACAGCAGAGCACAGGCATCACTATGCCTAGATCATCCTTTACCAGTGGCTGTCCAGCTTCTCCCTGAATCCTCCAGTGATGGAGAGGCCACAGCTCCTCTGGGCATCCATCCCACTGTCTCGCTGCTCTGATAGAGAAGTATTTCCTGATGCTCAAAAGGGCTTTCTCTCTTCTTCACAGCAGCCCGTCAAGTCTTTGAAGTTGCCCAGGTCAATGCAGCTCCATAAACAAGACTGTTTGGCCTCTCCCTAGCCCTGTGTGCTGCAATTCCATGAGACACCAGCCCCAACTGGCCCACAGCTGGGCAAAGATAGGCCCCGTGAGCACCACCGGAGCCCTCAGTACCCAATACACAACAGCAAACTGTTGTCTGTGGCTTCTGTGAACTCAGGGGCTGGGCAGGGCTCCCTGCCTGGTGACAGGGAAGGGTGCTGGGGGCAGCCTGCTGCTGCAAAGTTAAGTCCTTCTGGCCCTCTCCCCACAGCTTGTTGGAAACTATACAAGATCTCCAGTGGATATGGTAGGGGCTTTGTAGTATATTCGGCTGTGGGACAGCCCATGTTCATGGTGACTCTTCTGGACTTAGCACCTACAGTATAGTATCAGGGGGCTGGCCTCTTTATTCCCTCCAGTCCAGTGTTTCTAGGTAGCCATGCAAATGAGTTGTGGGTTTGAACTGAATGGCTTCACTTTGACTAGCCAAGGCAGTGAACTAAGAGCAGTGTTGTCAGAGGACTTCCAGGCACAGCTCTTGGCAGACTGGGCTCAAAGTTTCCCCCAAAACACCCCATATTTTTAGACATACCATCCGCCTACCCAGCCATCCTTTCCCACATGCCACATCCATCCATCCATCCATCCACCACTGGGAAACGCAGAAAAGAGATAAAAAATACATATTTCCACAGAATCATAACAGTCACCACATGGGCTCCCTGCAGCTGAATGCTCTGGCTGAGTCAAAAGCTGCTGCCAATTTGGCAGGGGCCATGACAGGGTTGACCCTCTCTCTGTGACGTTGAAGAGTGGGGCTCTGCCCTTCCTCCAGGCAGCCAGGGAGGATGAAGAGCCCCAGGAGCCATGGAAATCAGCTCCCCTGCTTAAAACATGCACCCCAATTCAGGAGGGCTCCCGTCCTTGGGGAAGTGTATGTGTGTGTGGCCCCTACTTCTGCCCTCCTGGCCTGGGTCCCTGAAACACCCTGGAAAGTAGGTGGCTGAGGGATGGTTTCCCTCCCAAGCCCCATGTTATGAGAGCAGAGGGAGGGCGTGGAACAGCCATCCATACACCCTTCCCCATATATCACTTCCCTCCATCAAACCATGCTTCCACCCATCCAATCACAAGAAGATCCAGCTGTCCAGTCACAGAGTCATCCAGTCATTCACCTACCCACCCACACATCCATCCCTCCCTCCCACTCTCCCCATATACCACATCCATCCACCAGCCATCCTTCCCCATACACCATGTCCACCCATCCCCAGGACAGACACATCCATTAATCCATACTTCCATCCACTCATTCACAAGAAGATCCAGTCACAGAGACACGCATCCATCCACCCGCCTCGCGTGCCAATGCAAGCCGCATGCATCACAAGAAAGTTTCACTTTTTTTTTGCTCCAGAAAAATTCTAGAGCAATTCTTCTGTGGCAAAGACCTCTGGAAGCCCACAGTGGGGCAGAAGGGTTGGGACAGGCTGTGTTCCTATTGGAAATCTCTTGTGAATTGTGATGGATTGCTTCATAGTGCTAGCACTGCCCCATGACACCCTTGAAAGGATCTCAAGTTACCCCAGGGTGCTGCACCACCCCAGTTAAGAATTGCTAGTCTAGGTACTCGAGTCATATTATGGGATGCAGGATAACTTCTGCAGCTGCTGCGCAAAAGGCATCTGCACCCTTCTCCCCTCTTAGGTCTCTCCCCTTCATCTTTCCAATGCAGTCAGGTTCTGGGCTCTCAAAAAGGAGCTGCTGCCTTTTCAGCTCCTTAAATGCAAATAGCCTACGTTTCCCAGAATGCAGCAGGCCCAGGAGGGGCGGGAAGAGCTTTTGAAAAACACAAGAGTGTAATTTCTCGTTAGGGGGAAACAAAAAAAAAGAAAGAAAGAAGAAGAATCAAAGCCTGGAACGTCATGTCTAGGAATAGACCGGGCGTGGGGCCAAGGTATGACAGCGGATGAGTAATCCACTTAAATCATTGCTCTAAACACCATTCCTTGTAAGAGAATTAAAATATCAGCTTACATCACTGAGCCCAGCGCACGGGATGTGAGAGAGAGCTACGCTGCGGCTGCCAATGCGGGAGATTTTGAGGGCTCTGGGACACAGAGTCCAGAGCAAAAACAACGGCCTGCTCCTGAGCGCAGGCAGAGAAAGCTACGGCACAGACAGGACCAGGACTTTTTCACTATAGTCATAGAGTTGTAGAGAAATTAAGCTGAAGAGAAATTGCAGAGCTGAAGAGAAGTTGTAGAGAAATTAAGTGGCCTGTGGAGGTCACATCTAGTCCAGGCTCCTGCCTGAGGCAGGATCAGCCCTGTCCAAACCATCTTGGACAAACCTATTGTCTAACTAACAAAACTGCTGTCAGCCCTGACACAAGACATCTCCCTGAACCTGCCACAGGGAAAGCAGGGGGACTGTGGCGCCCAACATCCTGCTGCTGTAAAGGTAGTTAACAGGCACTCCAGGGATCCCAGGCAGAAGCTGTGCCCTGGCTACAGAGGAAGGCAGCTCCCACCCCCAGGCTGTACCAATCTGAGCTGGAGGTAAAATTCCTTCCTGAGCCCATGCAGTGCCAGTCTAGGCCTGAGCAGAGGGGCAAGACCCTCTAGCCAGGACCCTCCACAGCCGAGTCGCCAGCCCAGGCACAGCCCAGTCGTCATCCCCAGCCTGGGCTGCAGCCAACACCCAAGGCTTCAAGGGGAAGGGGAAAAAAACCCCTGACACATAGCAGGAAGGGGGCTTCGGCGTGGAATTCCCTCTCAGCCCCTTGCGGCAATTAGCAAAACCTGGGAAATCCCCATAGCAGAGCACAGGCAAAGCTATGCCTCTATCATCCCTGACTGCTGGCTGTCCAACCTCCTCTTGATCCCCTCTAGTGATGGAGAGTGCAGACTCCCCGGGCATCTATTCCTCTGCCTCACTGTTCTACCAGAGCAGATTTCCCTGAGATCCAGCAGAAACCTGCTTGGCTGCTACTTCGCTGGCCCCGCTGGAGACCAGCCCTGGGATTTATACCTTATTTACTCACTGATCACACACCTCTTGTCCCTGCAATTTAGCAAGCCAAGAAGAGGGGGCAACAAGTCTGATTCTGGACAGTTAAGCAAAGAGCGAGAATCTTCTTCCTTCCCCCATTGTTCTGCCTTACCCAAAACATAGTGGATCTTGTATTTGGGCATGTGGTATGAAAATCAATACAGTTACAGATGAGGGCAAAGAGTGTGAGACTGGCTGTGATAGCTCTTTTCAGGGCTACACCTCAAAGCAGTGTGCTAGGGACAAGGGGTGTTGCCCCTAGCTTAGGGGATGGGGAAACTGAGTCAGAGAGAGGGGAAGTCATGGGCAGTGCAGTTGGGGCACCTGCTTCTTCACTGGTGTGGAGATGTACCTGGAAGTTGGACATGTCCTGCCCAGACTTGCTCAGAAAGCAAGCATAGGGCCAAAAGGGCTACCGTGAGCTGGGCTTGAACCAGCAAAGCCCAGAGCTTAAAGCTCTGCCAGTCCAGTCCCAGAGCTGAGCCATACGTGTGCTGGGGCCACAGAAGAGACCCCCGACATGTCAGCCATGACCGCTGCCAGCCCCAACACCCCAGTGCCCATGCACAGGAAACCCCCTGCCACCTGGGTGCAACCTTGCAGCTAGAAAGCTGAGGCTGCCGGAGTGCCCATGCCTGCCTTACACATAATGAGCACCCGTAGCCAATGGTGGGGCAAGGGGGTATGACAACCATCTTCAAACCCTCGAAGAGTGACAACAGAGAGGATGGAGATAGGCTTTTCCCAGACTGGGAGCAATGGCAGGGAAACTGAGGCTGGAGATAAGGAGGAACTTTCTGATCATGATGGGGGTCCAGCAAAGGTACAAGCTTCCTAGAGGGGAGGGGAATTTCCACCCTTGGATGTTTCCAAGAGCAGATTGGATCCAGATTGGCTGGGGTGGTTTAGTCAGGGCTGATCCTGCCCTGCTCACAGGTCTGGATGAGAGGTGACTTCCTGAGGTCCCTTCCAGTCCCCAACTTCCCTCTGATCATATAATCCTAGGCTTATGGATTTGCTTGCTTGGAGACCAGCAGGGCCTTGAGTCAGACCTCAGGAAGGGTCCTCTGCACCCAGACCCTTGTCCGTCCTCCCTCCCAACTCCACTGCCTAAAGAGATCACCAGCAAACACCCTCGTTTCTCTCCCACTGCCTGGTCCATCAAGGCCTACAGTGCTCCCGAGATACCAGGGACTCTTCCACTTGTCCCACATGCCAACCACCCACTGGAGAGCACTTGTGGAAGGATTCTGGCTAGTGCTCATAGCCATCGACTTTACCGGGCAGCTGAGAACATGGCGTGAACTGGCGCAGGTGCTGGAGACCTCCACTTCCAGCTCTGCCATGCCAGGGGCCAATGGGGGTCTCGCAATGCTGTGAAGAGCAAGACCAATGAAGCCAGGGTATAAGGAAAGGGGGTTGACAGGGCTGGACACCAGGGTCGGTTCAAGGGTAATTGGACCCCTAGGTGAACTGTGTACCTCGTTGTCCCCACCACTTCCAATATAGAGGAAAATAAGAAGTCTAGAATTAACTTTTACAGGAGTTCTAGCTGTGATGGTGGTCAATTTTACTGATCTTTCCTCTGAGATCTTTTCAGAGGTCTTTCTCCTCTTACCAAACCAAAGGTTTTAGACCAAGGTGGAGCTGTAGCTGACCAGGGCTGTTATGTAGAATAATGTTCCTGTTATTTTGTTCTGTATATAATTTTGGCGCCCTAGGTGACCGCCTACTTCACCTAATGGTTGAACCAGTCCTGCCAGACACTGGCTCCGAGGAGCTCGGGGGGGGACGCTGTCTCACACTGACCGCCACCTACCCCTCTCACCACTGCTCCCCACTACCACATCCCCCACAAACCCCCTGTGCCCGAGAGTCCCACTGCAGTCGCCAGGGTTCAGAGAGGCACAGCCAAGCACCAGGGGTGAGAGGCACGGCTGTTTCAGCCACCAGCAAGAGGCCATGTCCCGGCTACCCCATCCTGTCCACCCACCTGACTGACTGGCACTTACCACGCTAGCAGCAAGCACTCAGCTCCGACAGCCCCAGCCCCACATCATCTCCTGACGCGCAGAAAGGGCTCTGTGGTTGCTAGCACTACACATGGGGCACAGTGCTCACAGGGCCTGAGTCATCTCCGGAGTGCCTGCCCCCCCCAGGCCTGAGGGTACATGTATGTGTGTGTGTGTGTGTGTGTGTGCGCACATGTGTGATTAACTCTTTCGTTATCGGAACTGCCTGGGCTTTTTGGGGCTGTCGTAACGGCAGCTTGCTGAATGAGTGTGCTGGACTTCCCCACTGCCACGGGAGGGCGCAGGGGGGGTGCGCTTGTGTGTGTGTGACTATGCCTGAGGGCTGTGACAGACGCCTGAGTTGTGTGTGTGAGGCGATGGGCAGAGGGGGATGCCTGGAGGTGTGCACTTGTGTGTGCTTCTGCAGGTGTGCACATGGGATATCAGGGGACGTGCACATCAGATGCCTCTGTGCGTGTGCATGTTGGATGCCTGGGAGCAGATGTGCATATGTCTGTGCTGGATGCCTGGGTGGGGGAGTGTTTCTGTGTCCCAGATGCCTGAGTTCTGTGTGTGTGTTCACACGCATGTGTCCTGGACACCTGGGTTCTGTGTGTGTGCATGCGCATGTGTGTGTGAACCTGCATGTGCGACGTGAATGCATGGGTTCTCTGTGTGTATGCATGTGCACATGTGTGTCCTGGATGCCTGAGTTTGCTGTGTGTGTGTGCACACGCATGTGTGTCCTGGACACCTGGGTTCCATGTGTGTACATGTGCACGTGTCCTGGACGCCTGGGTTCCATGTGTGCACACTCTGTTCATATGCACATGTGTATCCTGGGCGCCTAGGTTCCCCGTCTGTGTGCCTGTGTGTATGCAGATATATCCCAGACACCTGGGGAGGGGTGTAGGGGGGTGTGCACGTAGAGCAGTCACAGTGGATGGAGAGTGCACTGGGATGGATGGGCAGACAGATAAACAGTATGAGGATGAATAAACGTGAGAGAAAGAAAAGAAACACAATTTGTAGAAGCGGGAAAAGAGAAAAACGCGGGCCTGGAGCGGCACAGCGCATGCGCATGAGCCTGCCCCGTTGCCAGGACTGCCCCCCCACGCCAGCAGTCGTGCCGAGAGCGCCGAGCTCTGACCCGCCGCCCCGAACAGCTTCTCCTCACGGGGGGCGGGCCCAAAGGTCCTGGCACCGCTTTGGCTTCACCGAACATGATGAGCATGCGCAGCCTACCTCCTCATACCGTACGAAACATACACTAAGCCTGCCACACCCTCCCCGTCTTGTGCGGTACTGAGCATGCGTAGAGCCTGCTCCATCCTGTCGCCAGGCGGCGCAGGACATTCAAGTAACCAATGTGGAGCTGAGGGTTCGAGACCCGCCCCGGGCGGGCTAGCCTGGACTCCTGGGTCCTTTTTTGGTGGGGGGGAAATGGAGCGGCACCTGGTGGGTTGGAACAAAGCCCAGGAACCGAGACGCCCAGGTTCCCTTCCTAACTGTGCAGTGGGCACAGTATGGGAAACTAGCTGGCCGCCAGTCTCTAGGATCCCCCGAGGCCAGCGCAGGGCACATGGGCCACTTAGGCCCTCAGGGGGGTGCAAAGACCCCCCTCCCTCCCCCCCCCCCAAGCACTAAATCCCAGCCCCTGTGGGTAAAAACTGTAGCCGCGTGGCAGGATTAGTTCCCCCTGGATTTTAATCCAGGGTAAAGAGCAGACACACAGGGCCAGTTGGGACAGGTCCGGCCACTGGGTGGCAGGGGCTGGGGGAACCAGGGGACATCAACCAACAGGGCTCACAGGGTATGAAACTGCAGGGACATCTTTAATCCAGATTCAATGTGGTTTAATAAATTTACAGGCCGGGTGAGCTGTTTCCAACCTGCTGAGAAAGGGCCAGAAGCAGCCCTGGAAAAAATCACATACTGACTCATGAACAGTGGGCCGATCAGTCCTCCTGGCATCCCACGATGCATCACTCCTCACCCCCACTGCCCACCCTCTACCCCTTCCAGGGTATCTCAGCTGTGTCCCCACTCCCTCCTGGACTATGCCCCCAGCAGCAGTGGGGTGGGCGGTGAATGATTTCCCCCCTGCCTGCCCCTAGCCAGGCCCCATCCCACTGCCCCCTTCGCCGGGGCCCAGACGCTTCTGTGTCACCTGCAATTGACTCATCCCTTCCGGCCACGCCTCCCCACCCTATAAATACCCCCAGGGCCCAAGGAAGTTAGGCCAGGAGCATGGAGGATTCAGGAGCTGCTACAGAGCCTCCGCTGCTTGTCACAGGTAGGCTCCGAGACATGGCACTGGGGACCAATTGCTCCACACCCCCCCCCCCGCCACG
>NW_005842485.1:1079812-1080657 GCF_000455745.1 Alligator sinensis | reverse complement strand
GATCCCCGGCAAGCTTTAGGGGGAAGCAGTTGTGGCTGGGGAGGGAATTGCGCCAGTGATTGCAACATGGGGCAGCTGGAAATTGCCAGTCAAGCCTATGGGGAAGTATAAAATAGGCCGAGGCGGGCATCAGAAGAGCAAGTGCCAGGGTGGACATGGTGGGGATCTCAGCACTGCTTCTTGCCCTCTTGTGTGCAGGGGCTCCAGGCTCCCAGCCATGCGAGCTGCCCATGCCTCAGACCAAGGTCTTCCGGTACCGGTAAGTACAGGTTCTCTCCCCCCTGTGCTGTGGCCAGGTGAGGGGCTGGGGGGTAGGGGAAGGGGTGGTATGTAACACCTGCAGCCTCGGGACCTGCTTGTAATGCATAGGGACTGGCTTGGGGTTCACAAGGGTACACTTGGGGCTTCGCAGGGACCAGCTTGTAATTCCAGAGGATCCACCTTTGATTTGCAAGCACCAGCTTGTGCTTCATGAGGATCTGCTCTGGTTCATGGGGACTAGCCTGTCATTCACGAGGATACACTCATGGTTCAGGAGGGCCCACTCACAATTCACAGGCACCAGCTTGTCCTTGATAAGGACCCATTCTGGCTCCTGGGGCCTGGCTTGGTCGTTCCCCAGGACCCGCTCGTGATTCACGAGGACTGCATATGACTCGCAAGACCCCGCTCGTGAAACCCATAGCATGAGGCTGCACCCCACCCCCAGTGCATTTCTGCCCCATACTTGTGCATGGCAGATGCCTGCCCATCCATCACTGGTGAAGCAGGGCTATGCTGGGCACCCCTAGTGCACCTGAGAGTGGGCAGGGAGTCAGCTCAACGCCTGCCCCACTGAGTTTAAC
>NW_005842485.1:1077852-1079781 GCF_000455745.1 Alligator sinensis | reverse complement strand
CCCACCTACAGCAGCTGGGACATCAACCAACAGTCCTTGTATCTGCGCAATGACCAGCTGGTGGCCGGGTACCTGCAGGGCCCCAACACTGCCCTGGAGGGTGAGTTCCAGCCCCCTAATTCCCCCCAGCCCCAGATCCCCGCCAATGCCCCTCTGGGCCCTGCAGCCCCTGGACTCAGGGGCAAGCTGGGACCTTGGGGAGGCCTGGGCATTCTCACACTCCCCTCTGCCCCCCAGAGAAGATCTACTGGGTGCCCAGCCGAGGCTTCAAGCAGAATAAGTTGCCCATCGTGCTAGGCATCCAAAGTGGCACACGCTGCCTAGCCTGCAGCGGCACAACCCAGCCTGAGCTGGTGCTGGAGGTGAGCCTCTCGCCCCCCCCCCAATAGTCCCCTGCTCCCCAGATGCCTCCTACCCCATCCCCTATCTCTCAACTGCCCCCTGCCCACCAGGGCCTCCCCCACCTCCAGAGGGATTGGGGGGTGAGATTCAGATCACCATGCAGGACATGGAGCCATGGAGATTCACTAGCATGTGACCATGACACCAGAGGGGGGAGGTAGGGGTCAGTTGGGGGGGGGCATTCACCCTGGAACCCAATGACAACTGGGGTGATTGCCCAGGAAACCATGATGCCAAATCCAGCCTGCAGGGGGTTAGGCAAGGGGGGTGTGATTGGAACCAGTGCCTGGAGCTGTACAGGGTCTGGAGAGACCCCATCCCTCACACTTTTTACCCTCCAACTGGCAGGATGTAAACATCACAGCAGCAGCAGCACAGGCAGGGCAGGCAGAGCCCCGCTGGACCTTCTTCCGCTCCTACCAGGATGGTGCCTGGCGCTTTGAGGCAGGCTTTGAGGCAGCTGCACGGCCTGGCTGCTTCCTCAGCACCGCAGCCCAGCCTGGGCAGCCTCTGGCACTTGCCCATCCCCCGGACCCAGCCCGTGTCCTTGATTTCTACTTCCAGGGCTGCTGAGAGCCTCACCCAGCATCCACCGCCATTGTTATGTTCCAGAGTGAACACCCCGAAACTGAGGAGCCCGGAGGCAGTGGGGGTGCAGAACCCTATTCAACACCCCAGCCAGCATTAGGTTCCAGAGTGAATACCCAAGACTGAGGAGCCCAGAGGTGGTGAAGGTGGAGACTCCACAACCTCTCATGGCAGCCCCATCCATCACTGCCACCCTATACAGCATTAGGTTCTGGAGTGAACACCCCACAAGACGGCCGTGCCCAGAAGCCATGGGAACAGCCAGCGCAATTCATTGCCCTGCTTCCCTCATTAGGGTCCAGAATGAACCCTCAACCCTAAGTCACCCAGACACTGTCGGGATGGACAGTTCCATCCACTCCTAAACCCTGTCCTTGGGTTCCAGGGTGAACAACCCGCCAAGACCAAGGAGCCCAGACACCAGAGGTGGGCAGCCTTCACATACCACCTGTTACATCATTAGGTTCCAGAGTTAGCACCACCACAAACTGCAGTGAGTGTTGGCAACCCCAACCCCACCCACTGCCCTCCATACCCATTGTTAGATTCCAGAGTGAACACACCCAGCAACTGAGAAGCCAAGCACTGCAGAGATGGGTGGCCTTCTCCCATTGCCCCCACCCATCATTAGGGCCCAGAGAGAATGCTCCCCATCAATGCATCCCCATTCCCCCCATGTACATAGCCCCTGCACAATCACCCTCTGAATAAACCTTGCTGTCCTGAGCTGTGGCTGAGACTCCTGTTTGTGGAGGGTGGGGGAGCCAGACTCCTGGGTTCTGTCCTCAGGCACGTTACAGATCAACCCTGCGACACTGTGCCTTGCCCCATCTGCGTGCCACAGTTTCTCCTGCCCCTCTTGGCTGACCTGGCTGGGGGAACTGAGGCATGCAGAGGGGCCAGGGCTTGTGATGTGGATTTGGGAGGGGGGAATGGGGG
>NW_005842485.1:1071692-1077794 GCF_000455745.1 Alligator sinensis | reverse complement strand
AGCCTAGGAAATACTCCCCCTCCGCCCCCCCCCAAGCTTACGGGAAAAGGCCGGGTGGCAACTCCCTGGGTCACCCTGATGCAACACACAGGCAGGTTTGTGACACCAAAGTTGGGGAGCCACTGTGACCTGGAGAATCTAGTGCCTGGAGTCCCCCAATCATAGCCTGGGGGGTCTGTACTGGCTTCTGGGGGCCACAGCAGCCCCCCCCCAGCCAACTGGGGGAAGCATCTGACTGCTTCTGACCTACCTGGCAACGTTCACTCAGGAACCTACCGATGACAAGACAAGTGCTAGAACAACGGCTCTGGGCTTTCCCTGGTCTGGCTACTCAGTGCCAGCCCTGCCCTCAGCCAGGCCCAGACACGTACAGAGCCCTGGGACTGGGGAGGGTGTAGGGGATGCTATGCGACTCCTCCCACCCCAGGCAGGTCTGGGCATGGCAGGAAGGGGTGAAGCCCTGCTCTGTGCCAGGCCCTGTTGTGTGTGGCAGGGGAAGAAACTATACTCAGAATGTGTGTGGGGGGCAGTGGCAGGGGGCTGTGGGTCAGGAATGAGGGACCTCAGCATGGGTGGGAGGGGGGGAGAGGCAGGGGGCTGCAGGTCAGGAGTGAGGGGCACCAGCAGGCCTGGGGGGCGGGCATGGACAGGAGGCTGTGGCATGATTCCCATCCCCATAACCTTGTGTGCCTCAGTTTACCTGTTCCCTCTCTCCTCCCCACAAAGGGACTCTGGGGCAGCGACCCCCCTGGTGAGGGGAGGGGTCCAGATGATGCCCCGCCCCCTGCATTAGCTGTCAAAAAAAAGGCAGTGTTGTTTGGTAAGTATAGTGTATCCACAGCCCTGGTTCCTGTGCCTCGGTTTTCCCATAGGGGCACTGCCCACCCCACCAGGCAAAGAACCCAGGACTCAGGGCTCCTGTTCACTCCCCTGCAAGGGCACGGGCGAATCGGGCCCAGGATTGGGGCCAGAATTGGGGCGGGGAAGCCGGGGCAGAGGTCGGGAGGGCGGGCGTAGTGAGCCGCCAGCACCGCCTTGGTAAGCAGCCTGGACTCCTGAGTCCCTTCCTTGGTGGGGTTGGAAAGGAGCCGGGACTCCTGGGTTCTTTGCTTTGGGGAGGCAGGGAGGAGCCCGGACTCCTGGGTTCTTCGCTGGGGGGAGGAGGATGGGGAAGAGCCCGGACTCCTGGGTTCTTTGCTGGGGGGAGGAGGATGGGGAAGAGCCCGGACTCCTGGGTTCTTTGCTGGGGGGAGGGAAAAGAGCCTGGACTCCCGGCCACACAGAACCCAGGCATCCCCTACACACACATGCGCACACACATATGCATGCATAAACACATACACAAAACCCAGCATCCAGGACACACACATACACACAGAACCCAGGTGTCCGGGACGTACACACAAACAAACTCAGGCATCCAGGAGACACACACACACAACCCAGGCATCTGGGACACACACACACACATGCGCATACGCACACACAGGCCCAGGGGCCCAGAACTTCCTCTCGCCCAGAGATATAAATACCCCAGGACATGCGCACACGGACAGACGCGCAGCACCTGACTCCCCTCCCTCCCCCCAACCGGCCTGGACAGACACACGGATGAGGCCAGACTAGCCTGGCCCAGACACCTTGCACCCAGGTACGTACACACACTCACACATGCCAGAGACAGCTACACAGACATCTGCCCCTACCCACAGCAGGAACTGAAATACACCTTTGGCAGACAGATAGACAGACAAGACACACTACCTCAGTGAACACACACCCAACCTTAGATGGACACAGGCCCACACGCACATGTGCAGGGAACCCAGACATCCAGGACACACACACAGGGGGAAACCGAGGCATGGAGTGCACTGGGGCTGGTGGGGAATACCAGCCCTGTTGCCTCAGCATGGGACCCGTCCCTGATTTAACCCTGTGGTCTCTGCTTTGCAGGCCCCATGGAGCTGCCCCACAGCCCTGTTGCGGCCTAGGCAGCCCCATGGGGGATGCCCCAGGTGGGCCAGGAATGGGGGGATCTCCTCACCGGGCCCTCACGGCCGAGGCCCTGCTACAGGCCAGCCTGGCCCAGGTCCAGCAATGTGTGCTGGACCTCCAGAACGCCATAGAGGTATCCCAGCAGCCCCTGCACCCGGGCCCGCCAGCCAGCATGGAAGAGGAGGACGAGGAGGAAGAGGAGGATGAGGATGAAAATAAGGAGGAGGAAGGCAGCTCGGGCATGGAGGAGCAGGAGGAGGAGGAGCTGGAGCAGCTCTTCCACACCAACCCACTCTTCCACGCACCCCACATGTGCACCAGCCCCAACCAGCAGGCGGAGTGGGGAGTGCCTGCCTACCGCCCCCACCCCCCAGAGGACCCAGGGCAGGACCTGGCAGATGCCCCACAAGTGGGTGGGGCATGGGAACAAGGGGAGGAGCTCCCAGCAGGACCCCCCACAGATTCTGTGCAGGTTGGTCCCAGACACCTGGGTTCTGTGGGTATGTGCGTGTCTGAGGGTGCATGTCCCCCGAGTGCTTGGCATCTGCCCTCCACAGCTGTAACTGTCCCCAGGGAGCTGGGATCTGCCCCCCCAAAATCAGTAACTACTCCCTGGGAGCTAAGAATTGTCCCCCCAAAGCCCAGAACTGCCCCCTGCCATTGCTTTCCAGGAGCTGCAAGTGGATGCCAGCCCTGGGACCCCCACAGGCCACAGGGAGGCAGGTGAGTGCCAGGGTGGGGATCCCTGGGAAAACTGAGGCACCAGAGACCTGCCCTTAAATGCCCAGGGGTGCCCAGGCCCCCCTGCCCACCTCATCTGAGGCAAAGCTGGGATGAAACTGCCCAGACCTGGAACTGCCCAAGGGGGTAAAATTAACCAGGGGTGGGGAGGAACTGCCCAAGGGGGGTTGAAACTGACTGGGGAGGGGTGTGAAACTGAGCAAGGGGATGTGAATCTGATGTGCCCCCCACCCCCAGGCCCCCCAGACCCACAGGCTGTGGGGCTGATAAACCCCTCCAGGCTCCGGGGGGTGCTGGCCCCACAGATGGAGCAGCCCCCCGGCTCCCCAGCACCTGGCCTGGCCTCCAGCACGGTCCCCAGTAGGGCGCAGGAGGGGAGCGCGCAGCCGCAGGTGACAGGAAGCCGACAGGGGGAAGTGGTAGCACCAGGCCCCAGCACACCTGGAGCCATGGAGGAGGCTGAGGGGCCCTCACCAGACCCTCCAGCACAGCTCCCCATGGAGAAGGAGGATAAGGAAGAGGAGATGGAGGACGGGGGGCAGCTCAGCTTCTCTGCTCCCACCACGGGGTAAGTTCAACAGCCCCTGCTCCTTACCTCGTGGCCACGGTAGTGGGGTCCATCTGTCTGTCCATCCGTTCATGAACCTGTCAGTCTGTCCGCCCTGGCCTCTGAGGGGCTGTGTGGGGGTGGGGGGGGATGGTGAGGGGACCACAGCCTATCTCCCTCCCCCACCCCAACATAGGGCCTGGGAACAGAGGAAGTACCTGGCTCCCGCACTGCTGGGAGCTGTATGTGCCCTGCCGGTGCCCCTCACTTCCGACCGGCAGCCTCCTGCCCCCCCGGTGCCCATCACTCCCAACCCTGCCCACCCTGGTGCCCCTCACTCCCTACCTACAGCACCGTGCCCCCCCAATCCCCATCACTCCCAACCTGCAGCCCCCTGCCCACCCTGGTACCCCTCACTCCTGACCTACAGCCCCCTGACCCCCACCACTTCTGCTGGTGCCCTTCACTCCCAACCTGCAACCCTACTCCCCTACCCCACCTCCCCATGCCCATCACTCCCAAACTACAGACCCCTGCCACCCTTGATGCTGCCGGTGCTCCCCCCGCTCCTGATTTGCAGCCCCCTGCCCTCTCCAACCCCACCAATGCCCCTCACTCCTGAACTGCAGCCCCCTGGATCTAAGGGATTGGAAAGGGCCCCCCTGTGCCCCCCAATAGTAGTAGTAGCAGGACTGTTGCCCTCTAGGGATGCCACAGTGGCCAACGGGGAGGCACTGGGAATGACAGAGGCGCGGGCGGCAGCAAGGAGCCTAGCAGCTCGGCTCTATCACCTGGACGGCTTCAAGAGGTCCCAGGTGGCCTCATACCTGCGGAAGAAGTAAGGACTCTCCCCCCCACGAAACTGCCCCTTCAGTTGTGACTGCCCCCCTGGGGGCTGGGAGCTGCCCCCTACCAGCCAGGAATCATCCTCCTGGAGGGCTGGGAACCGCCCCCCCAAGCTGGGAACTTCCCCCCCAGCCATAACTGCTCCCCTGGGCAACTCAGAATTGTCCCCCACAACCGAGAACTGTGCCCCGGGGAGCCAGGAGCTGCCCCTAGCCCCACGGTACCCTCTGCTGTTTGCCACAGCACCGCGTTCAGCCAGGCCGTGGCCGAGGAGTACGTGGCCTTCTTCCATTTCTCAGGGCAGAGCCTGGACCAGGCGCTCAGGTAGGCACCAGCTCATCCCCCCTCACAGCCAGGGGGGCAGGGCTAGGCGGTGGGGGCAAGGGAAGCTGCCTGGGATCCCCGAGTGGTGGGGCAGAGGGATGAGGGGGTCTGGAGGTCATCCTATGTCTAACCCCACAGGACATTCCTCAGCACCTTTGTGCTGACAGGCGAGACACAGGAGCGGGAGCGAATCCTGCGGCATTTCTCCAGCCACTTCCACCAGGGCAACCCCCATGCTTTCCCCTCACCAGGTACCCCCCTGTCCCCTGGTACCCCTCACTCCTGACCCACAGCCCCCTACCCGCCCAGCCCTGCTGGTGCCCCTCACTCCTGACCCACAGCCCCTGCCTCCATGGTGCCCCTCACCCCAACCTGCAGCCCCTGATGCCCCCTGCCCTGCTGGTGCCCCTCACTCCCGACCAGCAGTGGGGAAGGAGAAGGTTCCCCCCACCACTACCCTTGCTGGATCTCCCCCTGTGCCCTCAGATGCTGTGCACACGCTGACCTGTGCTCTCATGCTGCTCAACACAGATCTCCACGGACCAGTAAGAGCGGGAGACAGGTTCTGGGGAGGGGGGCCTGGAAGCTGCTGCAGGGGGGAGGAGGTCTCATGCAGCCACTGGGCAGCTCCCCCCACCCATGGGTGGGAACCAAGGACCAAGATCCCCTTGCAGCCACCTGCTCCTCCAGCCCTGCTGGTGCCCCTCACTCCTGACCCACAACCCCCTGCCCCCAGCTCTTCCAGTGCTCCTCAGTCCTGACCTGCAGCCCCTGCCCCCAGCCCTGCCAGTGTCCCTCAATCTAGATCTGCAGCTCCTGCCCCGCTGGTGCCCCTCACCCTTGACCTGCAGCCCCCTGCTCCTCTGGCAGCCAGCCCCTCAGCAACCATGGGCCCCAGGGTGGAGGGGAAAAAAGTGGGAGGGTGGCTCCGCCCCACATAACACACTCACCAATGTTGTGTCCCACGTGTGTCACTATCTTGCGGTGACTGCAGAACCTGGGCCGGAGCATGACCTGCCACCAGTTTGTGGCCAACCTGGATGGGCTGATGGACAACGGGCAGAACTTTCCCAAGGAGCAGCTCAAGGTATCGCGTTCCAGGGAGGGCTGGTGCACGGGATGCAATCCATCCGTGTCTGCCCCCAGCGTGGCTTGGCATGTCCCAGCATGGCCTGGCTTGATGTGTTCTGGCGTGGCATAGTGTGGCTTGGCATATCCCAGCGTGGCTTGGCATGTCCTGGAGTGGCTCAGCATATCCTGACGTGGTATGGCATGTCCTGACATGGCTTGACGTGTTCTGAAGTGGCTTAGAGTGGCTTGGCATGTCTCAGTGTGGCTTGACATGTCCCAGTGTGGTTTGGCATGGCCTGGCGTGGCCCCCTGACCCCCCACTCTGCCTGCAGGCCCTGTACCACTCCATCCGCAACCAGAAGCTCGAGTGGGCAGTGTAAGTCCATCCCCCCTCCCTCAGTTCAATGGTTCAATCCCTGGCAGCCTGGCTAGAGCAGGGCTAAGGCCACAGACCAGTCCATTCCGGCCGGGGGGGAGGAAGGGTGTCATGCCTTCTGCTGGATGGGGGCGCGGGGGGGGGGGGAAACCAAGGCCTGTTCCATCTTAGCCAGGGGGGGGGACACCGACCAGGCCCA
>NW_005842485.1:1063690-1070642 GCF_000455745.1 Alligator sinensis | reverse complement strand
TCCATCTTAGCCAGGGGGGTGGACACAGACCAGTCCACTCTCACAGGCGAGGGTGGAAGTGGTGTATTCCATTCTGACCCAAGGGTTGGTTGGGTCCTCGGCAGGCCTGTTCCATTCTAAGCAAAAGGGTGGGGGCGGGACTCACGGCCTGCTCCATTCTCAAGATGGGGGGGCGCGGTGGACCCTTCTAGTCTACCTAGAACCCCAACTGTCCCACTCTTACTGGGGGGGGGACCCGCCCACTTTGACCCTGGCCATGGTAGGTGAGGTGATGGCCTGTTTCATTGTTTGGGGGAGGGGAGGGCATGGGCCGCACCATTCTGACCCTAGGGCAGGGGGAGGTGGAAGCCTGCCCCTCGCTGTGCAGGGAGGTGGGCGTGGGCCATACCATTCTGAGCCTGTCTCGGGCAGGAGGAGGTGGTGACCTGTTCCACTGTGCTTGTGGAGGGAGGCTGGGCCATACCGTTCTGACCCTGGAGGGGGGTACGTGATGGCATGTTCCATCTTGTCGGGGGGGGGCATGGTCCATACTACTCGGGGGGGGGGGGAAACATGGACGCTGTGTTCCCACAGAGATGAGGAGGAGCCGGATGGTGCTGCGGGGCTGAACCCCGAGCACAGCGATCCCCTTGCCAGCCCGGTGCCCGCCCCTGATTCCCCCACCTACTGCCAGGGGCTACTGGCCCGCAAGCTGCATGCTGAGGCTGACGGCCGGAAGAGTGAGTCCCCCCGCCACACTCCTGCTGTGGCCCGGCCCATGCTGTGGGACCCTGCCCACACTGCATTGCTACAGCCCTATACCATGTGACCACGCCCGGATACCACTAGGCCACGCCTACAGGCCTTGGCCACATCTGTATGTTATGGACCCACATGCACATTTGCCTTGGCCACATGCAGATACCGCCAGGCCATGCCCAAATGCTGTAGTTGCGCCCACAGGCCATGAAGCCACGTCCAGTTATTAGGTTACACCGTTTGGCCTTGGTCACACTCACAGGTCTTGGCCACACCCATGGGCCATGAAGCCATGCCCATAGGCCTTGGCTACGCCCAGCTACCACTAGGCCACGCTCCACAGGCCTTGGCAACTCTCATATGCTACACAGCCCTATCTGCAGGCCTTGGCCACAGTAGGCTCATAGGTCTTGGCTATGTGGAGAGCCCACAAAGCCACACACCCTGTGGCACCTGAGACTGGCCACGCCCCAGGCATGCAGACTCCCCGCCTTGTCCTGGGGACTCCTCCCCAGCTCACAGGCAGCTTCACCAGGGTAGGCCTCTCTGCAGTGTGGGCCTGAGCCATGGCCTTCCCTTTGCAGCACCGTGGGGCAGGCGAGGCTGGAAAACCTTCTATACCGTCCTCAAGGGCAACCAGCTCTACTTCCTCAAGGTGAGGGGGTGGGGCTTGAGGGGCAGAGTCTGGGGGTGGAGCCTAGGGCAGGAGCCTGGGATATAGGCAGAACTTTAGGGTGCAAGACTGTGGGAATTAGTGGGGAGGTCTTGAGCCTGGAGGCGGGGCCTGATGTGGGAGGAACACAACTGTGGGCATGGAGGCAGGGCCTTACATCTGGGGGTGGTGGGTCCTGCAGTGGGGGCAGGACTACAGGTCTGGGGGCAGGGCCTGAAGTGGGGGGGCAGGGCTGTAAGTATGTGGGTGGGCATGTGGGCGGCGCCTTGGGGCTGGGGGTTGGGCTGAGGGCAGGGCTCGGGGGACAGGGGCGGGGCCTTGGGCTGTAGGGGCAGAGCCTGAGCCCATGCCCGCTGCCCGCAGGCGGAGAACGAGGCGGAGGGGCAGGGGGCTGAGGAGCCACTGGGGGTGCATCACGCCCTAGCTGAGCACGAGAGCCAGTACAGCAAGCGCCCACATGTCTTCCGCCTACAGACGGCCGACTGGCGCGTCGTCCTCTTCCAGGCCCCGTAAGTACCCCCAGTGCCCCTCACTCCTGACATGGAGCCCCCCTGCCCAACTGCCTGGTGCTCCTCACTCCTGACCCACAGCCCCCTGACCCACCCTCCACTCACCCCACCAGGAGCGCTGAAGAGATGAGCTCGTGGGTCGCCCGCATCAACCTAGTGGCAGCAGCGCTCTCGGCTCCCCCCTTCCGTGGGCTCCCAGCGCAAGTTCGTGCGGCCCGTGCTGCCCACGGCCCCCAGCCGTGGCTCCCTGGTGAGACCCACCCCTCCAGGACCTGGGAATTGCCTACTGGCAGTGGGCAGGGCCTACATGGCAGTGGGAAGGGCCTGAGGCTGGGTGGGCGGGGCCTGGGCAGGGGTGGGCAAGGCTTTGGCTGGCATGGGTGGGGCCTGGTTTGGGCGAGAGCATGGCTTGGGCTGCAGTGGGTGGAGCCTCAGCTGTAGCCTACCTTTCTTGGGGCAGGTGTGGGAATGGCTTTGGCTGTAGTGGGCGGGGCTTAGAACAGATGTGGATGTGGCTTGGTCTACAGTGGGCAGGGCCTGGTGCACACATGGATAGGCCTGGAGACCTGTGCCACCAACATACAACCCCTCTCCTTTCCTGCTCCCCCCAGGAGGAGCAGCTGCGGGCCCACGAGGCGTGGCTGGCCCAGGCTGTGGCTGAGCTTGGTGAGCTGCAACGAAGCCTGCCGGAGCCGCGGAGCCGGAGCCGGGGCCTGGATGACTACCGGCTGCGCAAGGACTACCTGCTGTATGAGGTGACCCCCTGACTCCCAGGGCAGGCACTAGGTGGTGCTTTGCCCAAGCTTGGGTGGGGGAAAGGGGTGGATCTATCCCATAAGCAAAGCCCCAGGGAGGGGGCACCTGGCAATTGCCCCGGGGCAATCTGGGGGGCAGTTTTCAGCCCAGGGTCAGATTAGATGTGGGGGGGACCTGGAATATTTGCAGGGGGGTGTGAGGGGTCATGGGTCACACATAAGGACAGGAGGGGAGTGCCTAGGAAATTTTTATTTGGGGGGAAGAAGGGGTCCCAGGTCAGGGGTACAGCCAGGGGAGGGATGTGCCTGGGACTTTTGAAGGTGAGAGGTCAGAGGTCAGATGCCCACACATTCACCACCAGCCAGTGTTGGGAAGGGTAGTAGACAAGGGGTGCTGGGAGCTTGATTAGGCCGGCCAGCCCTCTGTGGGGGTATTTCCCCACCCCAAAGGGCCTCAAGGACTTGAACTGAGCCACTAGGGGGCGCTCATGGGATATCAAATAGTATCAGGACATTGGGCAGTATCGGGGCTATGAGAAGGAACCAGGGAGTATTGGGGGCACCGGGGCTTTCTTGCTCAGCCTGGCCCTCACCCCCACTGTTCCCCCTACAGCGGCGACGGCTGGAGACCTATGTGCGGGTGCTGGAGGCACGACTGGCAGGGGGTGAGGTGGGGCCCGGGGGCTGGGGGGGGCGGTTGGAGCCCCCCCCACCCCCTGCCGTGCTGCCTCGGGCCCAGTCCAGCCCTTCGCTCGCCCGCCCCACCCCTGCCTCCGCCAAGGTCAAGCGCAACGTGTCCGAACGCCGCACCATGCGCCGGGTCATCGTCCCCCGGCGCCCCCGTCCCCCGCTCTGACCCTCCCCCGGACCCTCAGGGACTCCCCAGAACTCCCTGGGACTCCCCATGACCCTCAGGGATCCCCCAAGACCCACTGGGACACTGCAGGACCCTCCAGACCCCTCTGGGACCCCAGGATCCACTGGGACACCACAGGAACCCTTGAGACCCCCAGGGACTCCCCACAGAGCCCCCTGGGGCCAACTGGATGCCCCCAGAACCCACTGGGATATCCCAGACCCCCAGGGACCATTTAGGACCCTTTGGGAGATCCTCCATAGACCTCCTGGGGCCCCCAGGGCCTGTGCCACCAAGACCCTCAGGGACACCACCCCCCCAGAACCTCTGGGAACATCACCCAGAGACCCCCCCAGGATGTCTTGAGACCAACCAGGACCCCCTGGGACCCCTCAGACTCGCAGAAACCCCCGCTGAGCCTCCCAGGAGCTCACAGGACCCACTAGAACCCCGCAGGACCCTCCCAGAACTCACTGGAACCAAACAGGGACCCTCCCAGATCCCCCTGATATCCCCCAGACCCTCAGGGATCCCCCAGGACCTCTGCACAACCCCCCTAAATCCCCAGGGACTCCCAGAACCTTCTTGGACATCCCAGAGACCCCTGCCCCCGCCCCCCCGAGCCTCCTGGGACCTCACAGACCCCCAAAGACCCCCAGGACCTTTTGGGATCAATTAGGACTTCCAGAGACCCCCCTGGACTCCCTAGGACTCTCTGGGTCTCACTCTTAGACCTTCAGAGACCCTCACAGGACCCCCTCAAAGAACCTCCTGGGACCTCCCAGGGACTCCACCAGCTCCCCCTAGAACACCCGGGGCCCCCCCAGATCCCTCTCATAGAGCTTCCAGAACCCCCATGACCTCCCAGAGACCCCAGGAACGCCCCCCGCAAACCTCCTGGGACCAACTGGGGCCCCCGGGATCCCACAGAGACACCCCCCTCCCCCAGCCATGGTACGAGACAGGACTGCACTAACAGCCTCGGGCCACCAGGGGCATCCAGCTTTGCTCCACACCCTGTTGCCCAGGCTGCAAACTCAGATTCTCCCAACAGGGGGCACTGGGCATTGCACCCAGCCCTGGGGTGCCCCCCGGCCCCTCCCCTTTGGCTTCCTGACCTCAGAGACTATTGCAGGGGGTGGGGGGGGGTCAACCCCAGGGGGGACGACCCCCTCCCCACCCCCATCCCCAGTGCAATAAACCAGTGCGATAGATGGATCTGTGCCCAGGCTGCTGCGGGGTGGGGGGAGCAACCTGCAGCTCCCTGATCTGACCCAGGATCTGGCCCTGTACTGGGTGGTGGGGGAGGAGCAGGGGGCAGTTCAGATCCTGGTGCCTGCTGAGGTATCCCAGTTGGGGCTGAGGATGCCAGGGTTCCCTGAAAGGTGAGGTGAAACCAAGTGGGCTCCCATGGGCACCCCACACCCCCAACTCATCCCCTCCCTGGACTGCATTGCCCCTCTGGATCTGGGCAGAGAACCCAGACACGCAGGACGCAACCCCCCTCGCCCTGTGCCTCCAGAGCCACTAAAGCCATACCTTTCCCCACCTCCCCAAGCCCCTCCTCCTATTTCATCCAAACCCTTCCCTCCAAGCCCCACCCCCAGCACAGGCAGCACAGGCAGGATGAAGGGAAAAAGCCTTTATTCAGCATCCCATATGCTTGGGGGCAGGGCCAGCCAAGCCCCGCCCTGGGACAGAAGGGGGCGGGGCTCCAGCATGGGGTTGGGATGGGCAGGACACATGGGTTCTCATCCTCTGTGCCTCAGTTTCCCCTGCTCACCCCGCCACCGCAAGGAGAGAACTCAGGCGTCTGGGCTCCCAGCCCTGACGCCCCCAGTCTTCTGGGCCCCCCAGCAGTGCAGCTCCAAGTGCTACAGCTGGTCATAAGCAGTGGCAGGCGGGGGTGCAGGGGCGCGGGCAGCCGAGCTGTAGTAGTACGGGGAGCCTGGGAGGGCGGGGGGCCGTTAGGGGAGGGGCAGGGATTTGTACCCCCCCAATTGCCCCAAGGAACCCAGGTGTCCGGGTGCCCCGTCTCTGAGGGTGCAGGATGCCTGAGTTCCCTCCGTGGCAGATCGGGGGAAACTGAGGCATTGGGCCAGAGGGCGAGGGTGAGAACGCAGGCATCCAGGTTCCCAGCTCTCACTCCCCCACCCCGCTCCCGCCACCCCAGAGCTGGGAGGGAATCCAGGTGGGTCCGGGGCACTCACCAAGTAGGCCAGGCCCAGGGAAGCGCCAGGCCTCACTGTAGCTGTAGGGCGGGTGGCTGTAGGCACCAGCGGGGTACTCACTGCCTAAGGGGTGGGGCATGGACCTCAGGGCAAAGGGTAGGGCTGCGCACCCCACCCCTGCAGGGGGCAAAGAACCCAGGTGTCCTGGCTCCTCCCCCCTCCCCCCCTGCAAAGGGCCACTAGCCCCAGAGAGAACGCAGGTGTCCAGGTTTCCTAGCCCCCACCATGACTCCGCTCCCCACCCAGGGGTGAGCCAGAAACCCAGGTATCCGGGGCCCCCCAGCCCTGCCCCACGGCCCCCTCAGCTGGGAACCCTGGGCTGGGCCCTACCTGCCACCATGGCGGCGATGGCGGGGGCCAAGCTGCCCTGGCCGCTGCTGGGCATAGGGGGTGGGTACCCGGGCAGGGTGGGGCCCCCCAGCTCACGCCCTGCGGGGGGACAGGGGTAAGATGGGGCAGGGGGCACCCCCAAAAGCCCCCAAACCTCGCTGAACCCACCAGCCTGGCAGAGGGAAGCACCCATCTGGGACCTCCCTGCCTGGGAACAGCCCCCACAGCAAGAATCTATCCTAACAAGTAGGCAGGGATCCACCTGCCTGGGGATCCAGTTGCTTGGCATCCACCTGCCCAGGGCTTCCCACAACCAGGGATCCACCCACCTGAGGATCCAGTGGTTTCTGCCCAGAGATCTACCCAGCCAGGACTCCCACACACAACCAGGAATCCATCCATCTGGGGATCCAGTGGCTTGGAATTCACCCACCCAGGATCCATCCACCCAGGGATCCGATTGCTTGGGATGCATCTAAACAAGGAACCCCCTCTCCCACAACCAGGGAACCACCCACTCATGGACCCATTCACTTGGGATCCACCCACCTACCCAGGTAACACCCCCCCAAGCCAGGATCCACCCACCCAGGAATCTAATGACTTGGGATCCACTTGTCCAATGACCCCACCCCCACAACCAAGGATCCCCCACAAGTAAGGGCACACCCACCCAGGATCCACCCACCCAGGGAATCTACCCACCAGGGGGATCCATGCATTGGGGATCCACCAACTCAGAGACACACCCACCTAGAGATTCTCCCCTCCTGGAGACCCATCCCCCCAGGGATCCACCCATTTATGGATCCCCCCTACCACCAGGGATCCACTCACCCAGGGCCCTTCCCTGGGGATGG
>NW_005842485.1:1059217-1062955 GCF_000455745.1 Alligator sinensis | reverse complement strand
CCCCCCAGCCCCTCGCAGAGCCCCAACCTCCCCAGCCCCCTTCCCCAACTGCCCCATACCCCATCCCGGGGGCTCAGGCTTGCGCTGGCTGGTGGTGCTGAAGCCCAGCAGGCCAGTGATGGAGTAGCCAGCATCCGAGGGGGGTGACTCTGGGGGGGTCACAGCCGAGCTGGGAACTGAAGTACATGGTGCGGGGCAGATGCGCCTGAGCCTGGGGTGGAACCAGGCCAAGACCTGCTCCCACAGCAGGGATTGGCCCAGGGGGCTGTCAGTCATCCCCAGGGGAGCGAGCAGGATTGGACTCTTGTGTTGGCCAGAAACTTGGTGCTCTCCCCCTCCCCCCGCCCTCCAACTATTTGGGGCTCTTGTCTCAAAGCCCTGTGGGATACAGGCCTCCAGACCCACCCCCTCCATTGCCCATGATGTCAGGGGCTGGCTGTGTTTCCCAGGATGCCTTGCTATAGCAGTGGGTGGATACTCATGGGGCACTGGGGAAAGATGGGGTCCAGCAGGGGTGCCCCATGACCCCACAACCTCCCCATGACCCCAGAGTCACTCACTGAGGCTGTGGCCAGGGCTGAGGGCCTTGGCAATGGTGCAGTTCTCCATGGGGAGGTTGAATGGCTGCTGGACCTTGGTGCGGATGATGCTGGGGTGGAGTAGGAAACACAGCAGTTCAGCCAGGCCCAGCACATTCATGTATGTGTGTGCTGGCATCCATGTGTACACAAACACACATAGGTATACGTGCATGACTATACAGGGGCATGAATATTTGCAGCCCCACACATGTGCTACACATAGGTATGTGCAGGTTTGAATTCATATGCACGTGTGTTACATGCATATTGATACATGTACGTGTGGGGGAAGGTGGGACCAATGGGTGTGTGCTACATACTGGTGTGTGGACATGTTGCAACCACATGTGCATGTGTATGTGCTACAAGTGTGCAGGTTTGCATGCATGTGTATGTTACAAGCATGTTGGTACATATGTATGTATGGGTGTTTGCCATGTGTGGACACAATGTGGGGGAGGGGTCTTTAACATATGTGGGGGTGGGGGCATGTACAAGGGTGAGGCCTTCATGCACAGACACTTGTGTGGGGACACACATCATGTGTATGCACACATACACGCATACAGGTGTCTGTGCACACACACGGCCTGAGGTCAAGCAGGCCCTGCCACTTCATGCACACCTGTGCTTACACGTGTGACAGTATGTGCACCAGCACATGTGTGAGGCCCGCCAAGAACCCTAGGGAGCTTCCCAGGGCCCAGGACTGCAGGCTGGGAGGACTCCCCCAGAGGACGGGGGAACTGGGGAGTCCGCACCGGTTGATGGAGCTGACGCTGGGCACGGTGTCACCATCGCACACGCCCTCGGCCAACAGCCGGTCACGGATCTCCCAGGCGAACATGGTGGGGTTGTGGCGCTTGTAGTCTCCAATCTTCTCCACCACCCGTGGCGTCGCCACCTTGGGCTTGGAGCCCCCAATCACGCCCGGCCGGATGCTGCCGGTCTCGTAGTACCTACTCCAGGACACAAGGAGATGCCGCCCTGGTAAGCTGGGGGGGTCCTGGGGGCCAGGAGCCTAGGGGCCTGTCTGAAACTGAGGCATGGCTGGTGGGGAGTGGAGGTTAAGAAACCAGGCACAGATTGTGTGGTACAGAGCTGAGCCTTAGGAAACTGAGGCATGGCTGGTGGGGGGGCAAGGGAGGGACCCCCGTTACCTGCCCAGGATCTTGCTGACGCAGCCGTGACTGACACGCAGCTGCCGGGAGATGTCACAGGGCCTCACCCCCTGGTGGGCCAGGTCCACGATGCGCTGGCGCACACCGGCAGGCAGCGGGCGCCCGTTCACAAAGGCTCCACCCAGCTGGTTCAGCCCTCCATGGCCTGCAGGGAGGAGGGAGGGTCACCATGAGGATCAGCTGGGGCTCGAGGGGGGAATCAGGGAATCAGGAGCCCCAATGGGTGCACATGTATGGCATGTGCACATGCTGAGTTTGTACACGTGTGCAATATCCTAGTCCCACAAGGACCAGGCCCACCTGGGGTTGGACCAGCCTTGCTGCTCTCTAGGGTCTAATTACATGCGTGTGGAAGCATGTGGCATGTGGAAGCAGGTGGTGTGGGACAGATAGATGGCCCATGGTCCCCACCCCCTTGCCTGCAGTGGGGACAGGGAAGGGCAGGGGGACCACTTAGCTGAATCCGGCCACAGGGCATTGGATTGGGGCCCTACACCCCTGCCACCCCATCCCCTCCCCCACCAGGCTGCCACCCCCTCCCCTCGTTAGTCATCACAGCAGTGCCACTAACGGCTCCCTTGGTGCTATTAGCGTGGTCCAATTTCCCTTCTCTGCTGCTAGTGATTCCCCACCTCCCTCCACTTCCCCTATTAATCTGCATCTTTAAATTAACTCCTCCCTGCCCAGACTGGAGGCAGCTGGTAGATGCCCTCCTTGGGGTGGGGGACCCACAGAGAAAAAGCCTCCTCCTGGGGCAACTGTATTCCCCCCCCCCCCCCTGCACCTGGATGCCCCCCCAAATTCCACAGCCTCATTGGTGACCATTCACCTCCTTGGAAGTTTCCGTGCTGTTCCCTCCCCGACTAGGCCTCAGCATCATCCCAGCCCCACCCCACATACCACCCACATTCCCCAATGCCCCAGCTCCTAGCGACTTCAGAGCCTCACGTGAGCTCTTGGTCAGCTCTATGTGAACTCTTGGATGCCATCATCCCAGCACCCCCATCACTCACGTCCCCTGATGCCTCAGCTCCTGGAGACCATGGAGCTCCACACAACCCCTGGCCAGCTCTTTGCAAACTTTTGGATGCAATCATCCCAGCCCTGACATCACCCACATCCCCTAAAGCCCCAGTTCCCAGTGACCCCAGAGCCTCACATGAGCCCTCAACTGACTTTGTGAACACCTGGATGCCATCATTACAGCCCCCCATCACCCATGTCCCCCAAAGTCCCAGGGAACCACAGAGCCCTTGGCCAACTCTTTGCAAATGTTTGGACACTGGCTTGCCTGGCCAGCTGGCTTCATGGCTTCCTCCCATGGGATGTTACCCTAATTGCAACTCCTTTGGCTCCCGGGAGCCTTGATGTCACTTTGGTATTATTGTTAACAAGAGATAATTCCCCACTTTGACTGGAGCTTTATCGGGGAGCTCTTTGTACAACTCCAAGCACCCTATAGAGCCTGGCCCCATGACATCGTGAGCTGGGCCTTCTGACATGACAGTACCCCCTGTGTCATCACACCCTATCACCTCCAGGGTTGGACTGGGGTACACCATGCCAGGCACTGTACAAACCCAGACCTAGTGTGGGATGGACTGCTAGAAGGGGAAACTGGGGCCAGGAGCTGAGCTGGGACGTGGGGAGGACGGCATGGCTCTGGCCATTGGGGCAACAAGGAAAGCCCTTCAATCCCTACATCATCTATTTCTTTTTTTGCGGGGGGGTCTGATTGCAAGATATAAGCAGCCCTCCCTCTACACTAGGCAATGAGGGGTTAAATATCTCCAAGCCCCTCCCTTCCCAGCAGCCCCCCACAGCAGCCCCTAGCTCAGCTGCTTCCATCCCAGAGTTTATGATCCAGCACCAAGCAAGGGGGAGCTGGGGGAGACTGTCTCTGCCGCAGAGATGGGGGGGGGGCGCTAGGAGAAGACCCCCAATTTCACCCTCCAGCTTTAAGACCCAGGATCAGC
>NW_005842485.1:1048142-1059186 GCF_000455745.1 Alligator sinensis | reverse complement strand
CCCCCCCCCCCCCGCAAGCTTAGGATACCCCCTAGGATCAAAGTCCCTATTAAACCAACAATCATCACCCTAATAGATTTGGGAGCCAGGAGGGGGGAGCTGTGGGCGACCAAGGCCTGATGAAATGCTGAGTTCCTCAGGCGCATCGGCGCCGATTTCCCCTTGCTAATTAACGGCGCTCACGGCGCCGTGACCACCTAATTTCACGCACCCCCGCAGCCAGCGAAGGCGCCTTTGTCTTCCCGTCTCAAGACTCCTCCTTCCCCCCCACCCAACCCCCCCGTCAAATCAGGCTGGATTTAACCCCCTTCAGGGCTGGACACATTACAGATTTGTCCTGGTTTAACCTGTGGAGGGGTTAAACCAAGCCAGTAGCTAGGCCCAGGGACAGTTTATGAGGATCTGGGGTAATATTGGGGCACAAAAACCCAGCAGGGAAATAAGGGGGTGGCAATTAACACAAGTCAGTGCTGTGGATACAGTTGTCCGGCCTTTCCACTCCAAAGTTCATAAGTTACCTGATTCCTACTTAACTCTTCACTCCGTAGGCATTAACGACCCTAAATAAACTGGCCTTTCTTCTGCCACCCCATTAAGGGAGACATGGAGAAGGGCATCTCCAATCCACGACTAAGCTACCTCATGCCTGCTCAGCTCTTCAGTCCAAAACATAAACTACCCAATTCCTGCTAAACAATTCACTCCCCAGGTGTTAACAGCTCTAATTAAACTGGCTTTTCTTTTGCCATCCATTATGGGGGCAGCTCCATCCCATGGCTCATAAGCTACCCTGCTCCTGCTAAACTCTTCACTTCCCAGGTGTTAACTGTAATGAAGCCAGCTTTTGGTCTGTTCATTAGGGGAAGCATGTAGAAGGGCAACTAGGGGAGGAATCAGAGGCTCTTAAGGATGATAGCTCATGCCTCCAAAGGAAACCCCCTTTTAATCCTCACCAGTGAAAGAAACACTGTCCTTGGATTATTTTTTGGCCTGGCTTGATGAATCCAGCTGGGTCAGGGAGGAGGTGCCAAGCAAGGGGGAAAGGGGTCAGCTCCAGTCTGGAGTGATTCCTGGCTTTGTGGGAGGTGGCTGTGGGGCTGGGCAGAGTCCAGAGCCCAAGTTGTTAATCGTTAATGACAAATTAATGGCTTCAATGACTCAGTCAGCACCTCCCCTGCCACCCAGGCATGGGCCTAGGGAGTCAAGAGGGGAAACTGAGGCAGGAGAATAGGCATGCCCTGGTTAGACTGGGGATGAGGTGGGGTCAGGAGTAGGATACAACAGTAGGGATAAAGCAGCCATAACATCATGGCAGGCTGGGTGGCATCATAGTTTCAGGGGCGTTGTGAGGGAATCTTGTGACATCATGCCATGACATCACAAACAGACTCATTGCCCCAGACACACCCCAAGGCCCTGCTAGGGATACAGGTATCATTCCCATACCCCCTGCAGGCACTTGCAGCATCTCTGCCAGCGACACACTGGATTTGCAACTGGTATAGGGGCCAGCAGACACATTTTGTGCCAATGCATACACAGGGAATACACCTGTGTGTCTGCATTATACACCCATAAACAATCAAGCTGTATACATGCCTATGCACCGATTTGTACATACACACACACAAATATATATGTATATACACACACATACGCACTGTGGTACATCCCTATATATGCCTATGCATCCATTATATATATATGCATATACAGTATGGTATAAACCCACGCATCTCTCTCTTTTTTATGCCTAGGTATTAATTTCCATATATGTATATGTACTGTGTTACATGCATAAGCAACAATTATATATACACACACATATGCACCACTGTACATTCTCTGTGTGTGTGTGTGTGTGTGTGTGTGTGTGTGTGTGTGTGTGTGTATACACCCCCCCAGGCACTGATTATAGATTTGCATATGCATCAGGTTATACAGTGTCTGTGTGCATAATTGATGTATATACTAATATACTTATGCACCATAGTATATGCATATGCATCAGTACACACATGTACATGTGTATGCCTTGATTATATGCACACATATACACATGCATATGCACCATTATGTATCCATCAAATTTATTATATATGTATTATCCATACATGCACACACACACACCATATAATGGATGCCTGTGTGCATGCTATGGTGTGTGTGTGTGTAAATATATAATCAATGCATATACAATATATATACAGGTGCACTGTAGTATATGCTTAGGCATTACTATATACATACACAGGCATACACATGCATATGCACCATGATATATGCATATGCACTGAATATACACATAGAATCATAGAAAATGAGGGTTGGAAGGGAACTCAAGAGGTCACATGTAGTCCAACTTCTGCTCAAAGCAGGACCAGCCCCAACTAGATCATCTCCACCAAGACTTTGTCTAGCCGGGTCAAAACCACTAGGGATGGAATTTCTACCACCTCTCCAGGGAACCTGTTTTACTACCCTCCTAGTGAGAAAGTTTTTCCTAGTATCTAACTTCAATTTCCCTTGCTGTAACTTGAGACCATTGCTCCTTGTTCTGTCATCTGCCATCAGTGGGATCAGTCCAGCTCCATCCTCTTCATAACTACCCTTCAGGTAGTTGACAGCTGCTATTATATATATTAGCTTACGTGTGTATATGCATAGATATATAGGCATGTGTGTGTGTACACATGTACATACACATATGTGCATATATGAATATGTATCATTATATATGTATATGCACCACCATACAGATAAAACATGCACGCTCTTGCTGGCAGAACCATCACAGCCAGATGAAGGACACGTATCGCCCTATGGCTCATCTCTCTCCTCTCCATCCATTATGGTTGTAAAATACATTCCCTTTCTTGATCAGCCTGGCTTCACCCTGCCTCACACTCCCTTGGGCAAATTGCAAATCACACCACACGCATGGAGAAGCGTATCCCTGTTTGATACACACAGCAGAGCTCAGAGGTGACCAGAGAGCTCAGAGGTATCCCAGTTTCTGCTCAAGCTAATTTACAAGGTGCAAGCTCCCCTCAGCCTCCTGCCTGTCTTCAGACTGACATGGCCTCTCTCAACACTAGTAACATAGATCATGCCTCTACATGCTCTGTATATATCAAGCCTTACACGTGTGTAGTCATTTTGCTCCCACCGCCCCATGCTTGCACTTGGGAAAATCACACACACACACACACAAACACACACACACTCTGTAGATAACACTTTAGACATCACTGAAATGCATTAAGCTACATTCATTTCCATACTTCACACGTGTATATGTAAAGGATGGATATACAAAGCATAGTTTCACATACACAAAGGATGTACTGGGATCTGCATCTTCAGGTATGCAAAGTATATCTTCATATATGCAGAGAAGCATATATAAAGATTCATATATGCATGTTTGTACCCAAGGCAGGAGGTATGTATATAGGTTTTATATACAGCATGTGTATGGGTGCGATATATATATATGTACTCACATGCATTTATATACACAAACATATATGTGTATATATATCTATACACACACACATACATATATATACACACGTGTATATGTATACACATGTATATAATAGATCACTACACAGAGGATAGAGAGCATAAAACACATGCTTCTGTGGATAACTTCTTCTATGTATAACAAACTAAGCAAAGCAAACTGGTACAGACCCCCTTGTAAAATACACCTCCCCCCAACTCAGGCGCACACACTGTGAACGCAAGGTTTGCAGATGAGGGTGTTTTATACCTTTATAAATAATGCTGACACATTCACTCCTCTATGTGTGTGTGCAAAGACACGTCTATGGATAACTGTATGTATATACAGCATATATGGTCTATTATATTAATTACATTATGTTATAATTATGACATCACTTAATACAATATAATTATAGCACACTGCCTTAATTAGGTTATGTCATACATTATGGCATTATTGAATGAATTCAATGTGTTATAGTTATAATGTAATCAATACACTATATGTTATACTTTATGACATAATGTAATGTGCTATAATTATTACACTAGGTCATTAATGCCATATATGCCATGCATTATATCATTATGTAATTAAATTATGTAATTAATTCATTTTGTAATTAATTCAATATTTGTTATACATTATGGCCTAACATAATCAATGCAATATATGCTATGCATTACATCGCACTGTATTTTGTCTGCATCTCATAGCCAAATATAGTTGGGTGTTTCCCATACATATCTACACTGTGGACAGACAACCTCCAATTAATATAGATTAATATGCAAATGACACATACAAATCTGTGCTAAGCTACAGCCCTGCCGGAAGGTACCTATTAGCACCTCTAAGAAGCCCTGCCCAGGTTATTAATTTAACCTTCATTGCCAGGTCCAGCCCACAAGGCCCCTCTTCTGACCCCCCAGCCTCAGTAGAGGCTGGATCCCTTTTCTTGTGGTCACTGCCCCTACCTTGATCCCCAGCCCAGATCCCATTAAAGCAGCTCCACTCTAACAGGGACTTGTTTCTCCTTTGTAATTAATTAAATTCTCCTCACCCCCATCTCCCAGAGTGGGTGAGCTTAGATTTATAATGAGATGATAAAGAAGCAAAAAGAAAATAAATTAAAAAAATAGAGAAGTCTCCATCCAAATCCACTACAGCCCATCCATCACGGCAGCTACCAAAGCCTGAGAAGCTGGGATTCAGCAGCTGACCATCTTCTAATTAACTTTCAGAAGTTGGGGGGAGACCCATCTGGACCAAATAATCTCACATTCAAGCCAAGAGCTGTCCAAGACCTGTTCTCTGCTGTCTGGAGAAAGACAAGACATCCAGATGGTGGCATCCATTCTGCCACCATCCAGAAACACATCAAAAATCAGGGGTTTCTCACCCCCAAAAAGCACTGGATTTTTATTAGTTCTTTGGAGGCCTTTAAAATATTCTCCCCACCCAACAATGGGAATCTTGCACTGAGAAATCACTTGTGTTCTAACTGGGCCAGGCTGGGATCCACATTTGGTTTCATTAAAGATGCCCCCCGCCCCCCAACCTACAAGACATGGGACCTCCATCCTGCCAGAGTCAGGCACTAGAAAGGATCCCGGCAGAAGAAGCGACAGCCAAAGTCCAACACAGTGCCATTAAAATCCCATTAATAACCTTTTCAGGGCCTCACTGAGGGTGGAAATCTAACCAGTGGAGTGGATCTTTCTGTAGACAAAGAATATGGGGGGTTTATGCCCAAGAGAATCCTGATTTTGAGAGGAATTAAGTTGTTTTGTTTTGGGGGGTGGGGGTAAATTTGTTTCAGTTTTTGGGGGTTTTTTCCCTCAGGAAAGGGAATTGGAAAACACCTTGGAATGAGACTAAAGAGCCCCAAAATGGAGTCTATGTTTTTGACCAGCAAGGACCAAGGCAGGTGTCAAAGTTGAGGGGTTTTCAGTAGCTGTAGAAGTTTGAGGCAAGTGGACATAAAAGAAAAAGTAAAAAACCCTGAGGCTAAAAATCAACCTCAAATCAAAACCCTAGAAGCTAAAAAATAAATTGGAAAAATACTAATTTCTTTTTAGAACATTTTTGTATAAAAAAGGTGATTTTTGTAACATGTTTTTCCTATCAAAAGGTCTATTTTTCAGAATTTTCCTATAAAAAAAGTGGGTTTTTAAAAATTTTTTTTCTATTAAAAAGTGCATTTTATAATATAGTTTCCTATTTAAAAGTTTTTTGGAACTTTTTTTCCCTATTACTGTACTTTTTAGTGTGAAAACAGGTTATAAAAAGCACCTTTTTCATAGAAAAAGCAAACATATTAGGAAAATGACCTTTTCCATAGACAAACATGATACAAACAAGCATTTAATAATGAAAACATATTTTTCCTATTAAAAAGGGCCTTTTATAACCTGTTTTTCCTATTAAAACAGGTTATAAAAGGCCCTTTTTAACAGGAAAATCATGTTTTCATTATTACAAACTTTTTTGTGATGTTTTTCTATTAAAAGTTTGATTTTTCTAACATGGTTATTCCTATGAACAAGAGTATTTTATAACCTGTTTTCCTATAAAAAGTTTTGTGTAACAAGTTTTTCCTATTACTTTTTGGTATGAAAACATGTTATAATAAAAAAGCATGTTACACAAAACTTTTTGATAGAAAAACAGGTTTTTAAATGACATTTTCACAAGAAAAACAATGTTAGAGGAATCAACTTTAACAGAAAAACTTATTACAAAAATACACTTTAACAGAAAAACATTACCAAAATGTGTATTTTTGTACTGTGTATTTTTTTATTAAAAAGTACATTTTATAACATATTTTCATATTAAAAAGTGCACTTTGAGAACAAGTTATGAAATGCACTTTTTATAGGAAAAACCATATTCCAAAAATACACTTTTTAACAGAAAAATGTATTCCAAAAAACCTTTTTATTATGAAAACGTTATAAAAAGGAACTTTTTAATAGAAAAAATCTGTTCCAGAAAACCTTTTTAATAGAAAACCATGTTACAAAAAACGTTTTAACCATGAAAACTGGTTTTAAAATGCATTTTTTAATAGGAAAAACGTGTCATTATTAAAAGCTTTTTGTAACATTGTTTTCCTATTAAAATTTATTTTTCTAACAAGATTTTTCTTATTAAGTTCATTTTATAATGTGTTTTCATGCTAAAATGTAATAGAAAAACATGGTACAAAAAACTTCGTAATGGGAAAATATGTTATAAGACCATGATACAAAAACATCTTTCTTAATAAGAAAGCGTTAAAAATGCACTTTACCAGAAAAACATTACAAAAAATAATGTATTTTTGTACCATGCTTTTCTTATTAAAAAGTTCATTTTATAACCTGTTTTCATATTTAAGTTTATTTTTCTAGCATATGTTACAAAAATCCACTTTTTAATAGAAAATTATGTTCCAAAAAAACCTTTTTTATTATGAAAGCATATTAGATGTACTTTTTAATTAAAAAAAAATGTTACAATGAAGTTTTTACTATGAAAACAGGTTACATGCACTTTTTAATAGGAAAAACATGTTTTCTTTACCGAAAAGTTTGTTGTAATGTATTTGTCTCTTACAAAGGTTATTTTCATAATGGATTTTTCCTGTTCAAAACTGGTTTTATAACATGTTTTCATAGGGGAAAAGTTTATTTTTTTCTGAAAGGGTTTCATATAAGAGTTTATTGTTAAGATGGTTTTATATCTTCTAAAAAGCGCTTTTCCCCATATATACACTTGTTCTAAAATACTTCTATCTGTATACAAACCTGCTCTAAAATACACTTTTTCTCTTCTAAAATACCCTTTTTATACAAACTTGTTCTAAAAGAAGCGTTTCCCTCATATACAAATCTGTTCTAAAATACCCTTTTCCAATGTTTACATACACACATATCCACACACACACATAGCCATGCATACACACACGTGCATATAGACTTGCATATACACATGGACACACACATCCACACACATACATGCATATAGCCGTGCATATACACACACACAGGCATACACACATATCGACACACAGGTGTGCACACACACACACATCCATGCATGCACATACACACATGCACACATCCATGCACATGCATATATCCAACACACAGAGATCTCCATTCATATGCATGCGCGCATGCATACACATATACACACGCACAATCACTTGATTTCCAAACAGGTATGCATATATATCAAATGCTTCCTTTAGAGCCCTTTTTAACAGATATAACGCTGTTTCTCCTTTTTAGTTTGTTAGTTCTTAAGGGTAAAAATAAGAATAAGAATGAAGAATAACCAGCAAATTAAACCCTTAACAAAAGAGAAAAACCTCACACTAAACAACCCAGAGGACCAGAAGGAAGGATTTGAATATCTTCCATCCGAAAGCTCATCTAACTCTATCCCGATAACATAGGGCAACCAAGTTTTATTAGACCAGCTAAGACTTCCTTGCTTCTCTCATCCTTCCTGGGCTATCACAGCAACAACCTCACTCTCTTACTAGAACAAATTCACATTGGGGGGGAAAAAATCACTTAAAATTAAAAAAGAGGTTAAGCTAAAAACAAAACCTCCAGGCCAAATATTAATTGTGAATAATCAGAGAGTTAAAGAACTAAAAAATAAAAAAAAAATTTGTAGTGGGGAGGCAAAGAGGTTTGTGGGTGAGAGGTCTTCAGGGACAACTGTCCCATCAAAGCCATTGCCCCACCAAACTCTTTGCCCCTCCTATATTTCCTGGACTGTCGGGGCTAGACAGTCTAAAGAAAGACCCTCAAGACCAAGCAGCTGGACACAGACTGAAGTGCAAATCCCTTCAGCACTAAAGAAAACCAGTATCATAAAAAGAAAATAAATCCCTGAAATTAACTAAAAAAGCCCTAAAAGCTATCCCCCAGAAACAAGCCCCCCCACAGACTTCCCCTAAAATCTTAAAAAATCTCTAAACACTACAGACTAAACAATATTAACATCTAAAACACCCTGAGAGCTGAGAATTACCACCCCCAAACACTAAAATCCTCACATGCTAAAAACCTCAGGCACTAAGAAATACCTGAAAAGGAGCTAAAACCCCCAAATACTAAAGCACCCTGAAATCTAAGAGCTAAAAAACCTGAAGCACCAAAACACCTTGAAAATTAAGAGCTAAAAAGCCCAGGTGCTAAAAAATAAAAACAACGAACAAAAAAGCTCTCATGAAATCTAAGAGCTAAAAGCCCCAAACACTAAAACACCCTGAAATCTAAGAGCTAAAAAAACACCCAGGAATTAGAAAAGCCCCTGAAATTTATGAGCTAAAACCTGTAGGCACTAACCCCACCTAAAATCTAACATCTAAAAACCCCAAATACTGAAAAACCTTGAAATGTAAGACCTCAAAACCCCAAATATAAAAACACCCTTAAATCTAAGAGCTAAACCCCCCAGGCACTCGAACACCCTGAAATCTAACAGCTAAAAAACCCAAGGCACTAAAAAAAATCCTGAAATCTCAACAGCCTTCAAATTTAGGAATCAACAGTCCTTGTTTTCAGGGGGTTTCATATGCAGGGTTTTCTAGTCCCTAGATTTCATGGGGTTTGGTGTTGATGGTTTTTCAATTCTTAGATTTCAGGGTTTGTGTGTACACATATTTTGGATTGGGTTTTTTGTTTGTTTTTTTAAGTGTTATGGGGGGTTTACCTTCTAGATGTCAGAAAATCCCGAAATCTAACCCCCCCCCCCCCCCCCCCCCAAATCTGGGATCTAAATGCCCTATCCCAGACACTAAAACCCTGAGATCTAAGAACTGGAAAATCCTGAAGACTTAGAAAACCCTGAAATCCTAGTCTTGAAAAACAGTGAATGCTAAAAAAAACCCCTGAAATCTCCACAACTCTGAAACCTAGGACTTTAAACCCCCTCAACACAAACTCCAAATTCAGGGGGTTTTAGGTCCTAGATTTTTAGGGTTTTAGTGTTTAGGGTGTTTGTTATTCAGTTCCTAGATATCTACAAACCCCTAAAATCCAGGAACTAAAAACCCCCAAACACAAATCCCTGAAATAAAGGAACTAAACCCCCCCCCCCGAAATATACCCCCCCTCCCAAATCTAGGAACTACAAAGCCCTGAAATCTGGGATCTGAAACCCTCTGAAATCTAAACCCTCCTGAAATATAGGATCTAAAACTCCCTGATATCTACTCCCCCCACAAACCAGGAATTCAAAACCACTCAAGATGCTGAGCTAGAAACCCCAAGCAACCCCCACTAAAACCCAAACACTAAAAACACCCCCAAACCAAAGAACTAAAAAAACCCCAAACACAAAACCCCTAACAATCTAAACACTGACCCTGCCAAAACTCTTCCCCTCCCCCCCCAAATTTAAAAACCAGACCCCTTTAAACTCTAAACCCCAACAACTAACCCCCACAACCGAAGCTAAACCTAAACCAACCCCTCCTGGCTCAGCGGGTTTCCTCCCCAAGCTGGAACAGCGTATATCCCCCCCAAACTCAGACACTTTGTGACTGCATTTTGATCCGAATGAAGCGACCACACGGGGCACATTACCCCGGCTCAAGCAGGAACTAGGCAGGAAGGAAGAAGCCTGTTAAGAACTAGACCTGGGGTTTATGACGAGTTTTACGCCTTCGGGCATTGATCGCGGGCAGACATTTATTCCGGCAGTTTAATTAATCCGAATGAGCCCCGGGTTTGGGGAGGAGAAGTGGGGCGGCGGGCAGATGCCACGAGGGAGGGAATCTGCGCTGGGAGAAACTACCATTAGGGCGCTCGCTTGTTACGGGATGCGGCGGGTCAAGGTGATGGGAGGCAAGGGGGTGACACTGACTCGGACCTCGCCCCCCCGCACCCCAAAATAACCGGGATCAGAGCCCCGTGGTGGTCTAGGAGTGGGTGGATCCGTCTGACAGGTGCCAATTCTATTTACACCCCAGCCTTGCAGGGGGAGCAGGATCATGTAGTTTGGGCAAGACGCCTAGCACGCCTAGCAACACCTCCTGACACACACACACACCCCGCCCCAGAGCCACCAGCCAAGGGGCTGCGGATACACGCGTGGGGAAATAAACCCGTGGGATCGACCAGTTCCCCAGTTAGCAAGAAATAAAAAAGGGGGAGAGGATTCCTACTGGGGGTACAAAAAGATTCACAGCCCGGCTATTGACCACGCCACACACGTGTGTGTGCCTGCATAGCCCACGCGGGATCCACAGCCCCCCACACCCTGGGGAACCTGGGACAGAGGGGACACACGGGCTCTCCCGGCGCAGAGAAACCCCCTCCCCTCTGGGCAATGGCGGGGGAAATTGACCAGAGACGGGGTGACACTGACCAGGAGCAAGGAGTGAAATTGACAGACGGTCGGACCCACTGCCTCTCTTAACCCGGTGTAACCCCGCCAGGCCCGTCCACACGGAGGGGCCAACCCCGGGGATCTCCGGGGTGTGGGCGGGGGGGGAGGGGGAATCCGACCCCTGCCCGGTTT
>NW_005842485.1:1047278-1047523 GCF_000455745.1 Alligator sinensis | reverse complement strand
CTCCCACACCCGTGCGGGGCCGGGCCCGGCCGTCCGGCTGCCAGCCCCGGTGCATCACACTGCTCCCCAGGGCTGGGGGAGAAGCCAGGCGCCCCGCTCAGTCCACCCTGCTGCACTCCCAGATGCATCCCTCCTCCCGGGTGCAGGGGGCAACTGATCACTTGTCCTGCCCCTGCCCCGCAGCAGGGGAAACTGAGGCACGGTGGAGGGTACAGTCGTGGGGAGGGTGGCGCCGAGGGGGCAGT
>NW_005842485.1:1043884-1046973 GCF_000455745.1 Alligator sinensis | reverse complement strand
CTGCTGCCTTCTGCCAAGAGGACCCAGGTGTCCAGGCTCCCAGCCCCAGCCCCAGCCCCACCTGTAACCACTATGTCCCACTGCCCTCCCAGAGCTGGGAGAGAACCCAGGCATCCTGACCCGCTGACCCCCTCCCTGGGTAGGGATTGGCCGGGGAAGGGGGTGGGGGGGGCAATAGGTGACTTATTCAGGGGATGGGGCCACAGAACACAATGCCCCCACAACATGCAACACGTGACAGGCAACATGTAAGGGGATCTGGGCACACAACACACAAGGGACTCAAGGCATGGAACGCCCCCCCCCCATCCCCTATAGAGACGGTTACCTATAGGGCCCCCTATATCTGGGTATTTTCTATAGACCAACCCCTGTAGAGAGGGACATCTATGGAAACCTCTATAGCTGAGGGATCTGCTATAGATCAATCCCCCAAGACGGTAGCCTATAGAGATACCAATAGCCATGGGATCCCCTATAGGTAAATCCCTATGGAGACTGTGATAGCCAAGGGATCCCCTATAGATCAACCCCCACCAGCGATGGCTGCCTATGGAGACCCTCATAACCAGGGGGTCCCCTATAAATCAACAATTCCCCAGAGGAAGCCATCCATGGAGACTCCTATAGCCAGGGGGCCCTTGATAGAGCAGCTCTGATTTGGAAAAAACATGGATGAGTAAGTTCTCCTATAGAGAAGCTCCGTATAGAAAGCCCTGCATATGGCCCAGCTCAGCACATATATATACCCGCCAGCAATCCCCATGTCCCCCCTAATACAAGCCAGCTAAGCTGATACTGGGGGGCACTGGGTGCTGCACAGGCCACCTGGTCACCATTGGGCTGTACTAGGTGCTGTACAAACCCCCAGGCTACAGTCAGGCTGTGCTGGGCCCTGTATAGACCCCCAGGCTGATACCAGGGGGCTCCAGGCTGAGCACAGAGCCCCCAGGCTATAAATGGGGGCTCCAGACTCTGTCCAGAACCCCTGGCTGATATCAGGGGGCTCCAGGCACTATACAGAACCTCCCTCAGGCTGCAATCGGGGGCTCCAGGCCCTGTACAGACCCCCAGGTTGCAATCTGGAGCTCTGGGCTCTGCCCAGACCCCTAAACTGATATCAGGGGGCTCCAGCCTCTGTTTGAACCCCTCTGGTTGCAATTGGGGGCTCTGGGCCTTGTACAGACCCAGCCCCCACCACCCCAGGCTGATATCTGGGGGAACCAGGCTCTGCATAAAACCTTCTGGCTGCAACTGGGGGCTTTAAACCCTGCACAGACCCCCCACCCTGATTGATATCAGGGGGCTCCAGGCCTTGCACAGACCCCTCAGCCACAATTTGAGGCTCCAGGCTCTTCACAGACAGCCCCCCCAGGCTCAATCAGGGGCTCCAGGCCCTGCACACCCCCCCAGCTGCAAACGGGGGTCTGGGCTCAGGGCAGAACCCCCTCCAAGGCTGATATCAGGGGCTCTAGGCTCTGCACAGACCCCTGGGCCTAGCTCAGTGCTGTGGGGCACCCCCACCAAGTGGGGCCTGAGCTAGGGGGACCAGCACCCCCAGCTGCCTCCCCAGGGGCTGCGGGGTAGGGTGGGGGCCAGTGCCGCAGCTGAGGAGGGGAGCAGCTCATTCTCCGCCCCATTAAGCCGCCCGCGGCGCCGGGGGCGACTCTCCATCATCCACGGTGCCTGGCCCCGCGCTGACAGCGCATTAGCGCCGGGAAATGAATTCCCTCCCGCGCAGATCCCATTACCCCCCTGTCCCCCCCTACTGCACCCAGAGGATGGGGACCCTGCCTGGGGGTAGCCTGTGAGGAGTTAATGGACTGGGGGGACTCAGGGCCCCTAGGGGGACTGGGAGGTGTGGGGACAGCTTCAGGGGCACTGAGGGAAATGGGCTGTAGTGGGGCATACTCATGCATATGCAAATTATATGCACATGTGCATACACCTGCCTCCCCTGCCCCTCCCACTGCGGGGGTCTGGAACCCCCTGCCCGGGCCTGATGGCCCCATCCATCACCCATCCCAGTGTGACTGTGGTGGGAGCCCGGACGCCTGGGTTCCCTCTTCACTTGCAGGGGAGGAGGGGACTGGGGGGTAGAGCAGGGGAGTGCTGGGAACCTGGATGCCTGGGTTCTCCCCTGTTCTTTGCAATCCATGCCCTCCCTCCCCCGTCCCCCTATGCCTTGGTTTACCCTCCCGCAGACGTACAGTGCCTGGCACCTTGGGGCCCAATCCTGGCCTGGTTGGCAGGGGGATGGGTCTGGGTTCCAGGGGACAGCCATCTGGGTTCAGTGGGGCAGCCTCTGGCACCGGCAGAGGCCACAGGACACACAAGTTCCACACGACAAAGCCACTGCCTCAGTTCCCCTTGGTTTGTATAGCCGGGGGGGGGAGGCAGGGCCCATAGCCCAACCTAGGGGGTCAGATATCCCCAAGGCTGCCCCTGTTAGGAGGGAGATTCACCACACAGTTGTCCCAGAGTGAGTAATGAACCTCCCTCAAATCTGGGGTAGGGGACAGAGGACACGTACCTCAGGGGAACATCGCCTGGGGTAACTGCTGTGCCTGGCCCTGTGGGGGACGGGGGTGGAGCTGGGAGCACTGCCTGGATTAGCCCCAGCTGCAGCTAATTGTCCTAGCTGGGGGCAATTCCCCTGCCTTGCTGTACCCAGCTTCTGGCAGGCCTGCCCCCCCAATACTGAACCCAGATGTCCTGAGAATCTTCCCCACTGGGATCTAAGGGGGGGCCATGGGGTCCCCAAGGAGCGCTGCCTGGTGGGGGGAGGGGGAATTGCTCCCCCAAAGGGCATTCCCAAGGAAGGGGGCTGGGGCACTTGGGTGTGCCCTCCCCCCAGCCCTGCCAGTGTCCCTCACTCCCAACCCACAGCCCCCAACCTGGTTGCTGCCCCTCACTCCCAACACACAGCCCCCAGCCTTCTGCCACCAGCCCTGTGGGTGCCCCTCAAGTCTGTTCCCTCCCAGCCCAACCAGTGCCCTTCACTCCCTACCTTCAGCCCCGGCTCCCCACAGCTCTGCTGGTGCCCCTCACTCCTGACTTACTGGCAGCCCCTGCCCCCCAGCCCTGCT
>NW_005842485.1:1043265-1043830 GCF_000455745.1 Alligator sinensis | reverse complement strand
CCCCGCCCCCCCGGCGTCCTGGGAGCCCCTGCCCCCCCAGCCCTGCTGATGCCCGTCACTCCCAACCCACAGCCACCGGGAGGGGGGGAAGCATGGGCACATTCCTGAGCCCTTGTGGTGCCCACTTGACTGGAGAGCCCTTGGTGTGGGTGGAGGGGAGCCCTGAGAGCCCTTCTGGGCCTGACACACCTGAGGTCATGAGGAGGGGTAAGCAGGAAGCCTGGGTTCCCTCCTAGTGTTTGAAGGGGAGCGGGGGCTGGGATTAAAGTTGGGACCTGGGACACCTGGGTTCTCTGCCAGCTTTGGGAAGGGGACACTGAGCCTCCAGCCCTGCTGGTGCTCCTCACTCCTGACTTGCAGGCCCTGCCCACCCCCGCCAGTGTCCCTGACTCCCAGCCTGCAGCCCCCTGCCCCTCAGCCCAGACCCATGCCCAGAATCCAAGACATCAACAGGGTAAGGGCATGAGGGAGGCTGGGACCCCCCCACCAGGAGTACACAGGGCCAGGGCATCACACTATGGCAACCAGGGTGCTGGTCCCCACCCCTCCCCCTAGCAGGCAGGAG
>NW_005842485.1:1040966-1043234 GCF_000455745.1 Alligator sinensis | reverse complement strand
CCTCGAGGGGGGGGGGGGGGGGGGGGGGGGGGGGTCCTGCCAGATAAGTCAGTGCAATCAACCCCCCCTCTACAAATAGCCCCCTCCCTTCCCCACCTGGGGCATGAATGGCTCCATTCAGGGGCTGTTTGCTCAGTTGGGCAAGGCCCAGGCACGAGGTTCCTGCCCCAGGCTGGGCAGGGGGTGGCCTGGGAGAAAACCCAAGTGTCCAGGCTCCTAGCACCACCAAATTGACCCCCACAGACCCAACTCCCTCCCCATAGTCATGGCCCTGATCAATGCTGAGACCAGCCCCAGTTTTAGGGCTGTCAGTGGAGGGGAGGAGGTTATTGGGGGAGGTGGGGTGGTGCTGCTGGGACCAGTGCTGACTGGGCTGGGTTGGTTGGGGACCCTGGAGTCTCAGCGGCAGGGGGGTGGGGTGGCATAGAAACTGGAGGTCAATGTTAGGGTAGCAGGGGGTTGTGGGTTGGGAGTGAGGGGCACTGGCAAGGCTGGGGAGCACTAGTGAGGGTCACCAGCAGGGCTGAGGGAGCAGGGAGCTGCGGGTCAAGAGTGAGGGGCATAGGGAGGGAGGGCACAGCCCCTCCCTCCCCCTGGCTGTGGGCTGAGCCTAGGTCGTCCCTGCCCTGGGGTATATAGGGAAGCCCTCTGGGGCAGTAGCAGGCTGCTCCACCATGGACCTGCTCCAGCTGCTGCTGCTCGCTCTGCTCTGGGGAGCTTCAGGTGGGGGCTGTTCCATGCAGCTGGGGCAGCTCCCCCACCAGAGCTGGGCTCCCCTAGGGCCAAGGATCGGGCCTTGGACACCTTCAGCTCGGGGGGGCAGGACTAGGAGCCTGGATGCCTAGGTTCCCCCCCCCTTAGGGTGCTGATGGATGTTTCCCCCCAGCCCTGCCTGCACTGCCCCCCGAGGACTGCGCCGGGGGCCCCGCGACCTGGTGCCAGAGCCTGGCTGCGGCCCAGCGCTGTGGAGCCCTGGAGCTGTGTGCCCAGCTGGGCAGGGACCGCACCCTCACTGTAGGTGCCTAGGGGCCGGGGACTCCAGGTTGGGAGTGAGGGGTACTGCTAGGGGGGCTGTAGGTAGGGACTGAGGGGTGCTGGCACAGCCCCAAGCCTGGCTGCCCCTCCAGGAGGACACGTGCAGTGACTGCGAGCAGGTCGTCACTCTCCTGACCCACATGCTGCAGGAATCACCTGTGAAGGTACCCAGGGCAGGGCTGGGGGGCTGCGGGGAGGTCCCTATGCCACACAACCCTGACACCTCCCCCCACCCCGGCTCACCGCAGCAGGCGCTGGGCCAGAAGTGCCAGGCGCTGCCGATACCTACAATAGTGCCCGTGTGCCAGGAGCTGGTGGACAAGGCCTTTGCCCTCCTCCTCGCCTCCCTGGAGGGTCAAGTCGTAAGTGCAGAGTGCAGCCCCCCCTTCTCTCCCCCTCCACTCCACTGGCCAGAACTGGGAGGGAGGGTGGAGCAGCCCCTTGGAGCTGGGGAAACTGAGGCATGAATTGAACCCAGGCAGGGACCCAGGGGGACCCCCACACCCCTCAGGGAGATGGCCTGGGCACCCAGGCATCCAAGTGCCCCTGCTCCCTGCAGAGAACCCAGGCATCTGAGGTCACAGCTTGCCTTCTTCTAACCCCTCCAGACCTCCTAGAGACCCCAGGCATTCGGGTGTCCCTGCTCCCCCTCAAGGAACCCAGGCTTCCAGGGGCCGTCCCCCAGCTCTCAGCCCCTCAGAGAACTCAGATGTCAAGGTTCTCAGGCCCTCCCCATTCTAACTTCCCAAGACCACCCCCACAGAGACGCAGCGTCTCACCTCACTTCTGCTCTATCCCCCAGACCCCCCTGCAAGAACCCAGGAGTTCAGGGCTCCAGCCTCCAAGAGAACCCAGGTGTCCAGGGTCCCCACTCTAACCCCCAGATCCCAGTTCTCTTAAAGCTAGACAACCCAGACATCCAGGCTCCCAGCCCCCCTGCTATAATCCCTCAGCCCCCAATCCCCTCCTAGGCCTGGGAGAGAACCCAGGCATCCAGGCTGGGGCCCCGTGACCCCACTCTGCCCCCCAGAAGCCCGGAGTTGTCTGCACCCAGCTGGGGCTGTGCCCCCAAGGCCCTGCCTGGAGCCGTGACCCACTGTTGCGCCAGCTGCTGCAAGGTCTCCACGCTGCCTATGCTGACCCCCAGGTATGGGCGGGCTCTGGGTGCCTGGGGTGAGGAGGTGGGTGCAGGGCCAGGGACTGGGAGAGAGGCCAGACACCTCTGGGGGGGGG
>NW_005842485.1:1039799-1040908 GCF_000455745.1 Alligator sinensis | reverse complement strand
GAGGGGAGGGGGGTGGGGGAGGGGACGCGCCCTGGCGGGGGGGGGGGGGCGGGCTGTGAGAGAAACATTGCTGGAATGATCAGAGGTGAAAGAGTTAACACAGCCATCACTGGACTTTGTGGAGTTAGCATTTAGAGGTCAGAAACCTCTGGGTTCAGTCAATGCATCCAGAGTCGACTCCATCATTATGATTCAGAGTTAACGAGAAGCTGAAGGGGCAGTGGGTCAACAAAGCCATCACTGGGCACCAGAGTTAACATGATGGTTGTTAGGTTCCAGGACTCAGAGGTCAGGGGGTGCAGACACTTCCTGCCACGGATCCAGGCAGCATCAGGAGCTGTTTGGGGGCTGGAAGCGCTGCTACTTACTGCCACAACTGGGGTCTTTGGACTCCAGCTGGGGCCATTCCTCAACCACTGCCCCAACCCAGCCCTGACACTTCCTCTCCCCACCACCCCCAGGCCCTGCCCATCCCCCTGCCACTCTGCTGGATGTGTCGCTCCTTCGTGGGACGGATCGAATCCACCATTCCCAAGGTACTGCCTCCGGGAGTGGGGGAAGCGGTATTCAGGGGTTGGGGGCTGTCACAAGCTGGCTTGGGCTGTTGCCTCCATCCAAGCCCTGCCACTCAGTGTGAACAAGGCTGGGTACTGCTATTGTTAGGATCCAGAGTCAACACCCCATGGAAATGGGTAGAGGCAGCTGGCAGGGGCTGAGGGAGCTCCTGACTGCCTCCCTTGCCCCTCCAGGAGGGTATTGCCAAGGCCATGTCTGGGCTGTGCCACCTGCTGCCAGGTGCAGTAGCCGGGACCTGCCAGTGCCTGGCCGAGAAGTACACGGTGATTGCGCTGCAGGCAGCACTGAGCCAACTTGGGCCCCGCCTGCTCTGTGGGATGCTGCTCATGTGCGTGGCAGAGGATGGCTACGGCCCTGGTAAGCCCAGGCTGTGGGTAGGGGGCCACAGATGGGAGGGGGAGGGGTGTGGGGGACTGCACAGGATTGGGCCCCTCTGAGTCCAAGGGTGTCTAGGATCAGGGCTGGCCACATTTGGGGCTGTACATCACTGTCTACCCCACCATGGTGGGGGGGGGGGAGGGCGCAAACCCCCC
>NW_005842485.1:1027500-1039744 GCF_000455745.1 Alligator sinensis | reverse complement strand
GGGGGGGGTCTGGGGGTGCCCAGGCACTGATCTCCCCCCTCCATGCCCCCACTCGCAGTGTATGGACTTCATCCACCAGCATCAGACTCGCCTGCCCCTGCTGCAGGGGAGGCACCAGGATGCCCTCGCCGCCTGCCAGGTAAGGGAGGTGCCCAAGGGGGTGGGTTAGATCCAGCCCTGCAGCTTGGCACAGGCCCTAGCCGGAGGCTGGAAGCCCTGCCCCAGCACTAGGGGGTAGGGGCAGGCACTGCCCAGGCCTGGACAGACTAACAGGAACCTGTGCCTGCAGGATCTGGGGTTGTGTGAGGCCAAGAGAGCCTCAGGCCCCAAGCACTGCAGCCTGGGCCCCATCTACTGGTGCTCCAGCATGGAGGCAGCTAAGGAGTGTGGCGTGAGTATTGCCCTGGAGGGCACTGACTGGGACCCTCAGGGTACACGGGTCCCTGCCTGACCCTCAGGGCCCTGAACCATGTGGGTGGTAGTGACTGTCACCTCCATCCCAGTTGGGGGCCTCCCAGTAGCCCAGGGCACCACAGTGACACCCAGAATTCTCTTCCAGGCTTTGAAGCACTGCCAGGACCACGTGTGGGGGTAGCAGTACCCCCCCTTGCAACAAGATGCCCCCACAGCCCCTGACCTTTGCACTCCCCAGGAATCCAAGCTGCCCCCACCCCCAAGTAGTCAGACCCAGCTCCCTGCTCCCTCTGGAAACAGCTGTTATAATAAACCCCCCTGCTTTGCTAGGTGACTTAGAAGTGTTGTGTTTCAGCTGGGGGCGGGGGGACCTAAAGCCCCTGCTGGAACTCAGAGGCTCCCTTCTCCCCTCGCCAAGGAGATCTCAGCCAGCTGCCCCCCAGTACAAAAGAACAGGGGTAATGGGTTTGTTGCCCAGGGGGGTGGGGGGGGTGTAACAAAGCTTTAACTGCCCCCCCACCCCAGCTGGGCCAGGAGAGGGAGGGGAGTTACTGATACTCTTGGTCCAGCATGACCAGTCTGGCATTGGGAGGGGGTGGGCAGCCCTGTGGATGTCTCCCAGCCAAGGCCAGCTGTGAGGGGCACCATAGGGGCAGGAAGGAGACTGAAGAGATGCAATTAAAAAAAAACCCTTTAAAGTCCTTGGTGCAGGCAGAAGAGTCCCTGGGCAGAGCCTGGCCCTTCTGAGGGGGCCAGTGTCTGGCTGGCAATGAGGGGTGCAGCAGGGGAGAGGGAGGTACCCTCCAGTACCCGGCTGGAGAGGTCAGTGGTCCACGCCAGTGCTGTATGTTGCTCACGCACCCTGCTGGATGGTCTCCTCATCCTCTCGCCTCTTCCAGATCTGGGGGAGGGTAGAGAAAGCCAGGAAGTGAGGTTCTGCTTCCGTGCCTCGGTTTCCCCAGTTAGCCTCCCACTGCCCAAGATGGGGATGGGGGAGGGTTATAAAGGGAACCATTCACTGTCCTGTCCCAGCTGGCCTGGAAGCAGATTCCCCACCTGCAACCTGGATTGTGGCAATCTGGGGGTGGGGGGACCACCACAGACGCACTCATTGCCCCACGTCCAGGCCCAATTCACAGCCACGGTCCCACAGCCTTTCACAAGGGGCCAGGAGCAGCAGCATATACCCCACTCACCTGGATGTAGGCTTCAGAGAGTGTGATCATCTGGGGCAGGATGTCAGTCACCTGGAGGTCCTGCAGCTCGTACCACTTGCCTGTGCCCTGCCAAGGTGACACTGAGGGGTGAGGGGGTGGGTTGGGCATGGCAGATATGAGATCCAGGTTGGGGGTTGCAAAGGAGACACCAGACCTGGGCAGTGAGGGGGGCACAGGCGACCTCAGACTGGACAAGGAAGCACCAGAGACCCTCAGGCCTGTGCAGAGGGTGGGTATGAGAGCTCCCCAGGCCCAGGCAATTGGGGGCATGGGAGATCCCAGATCCAGGCAGTGGGGGGTGGGGTGGGACAGGAGACCCCAGATCTAGGCAGGGAAGGGGCACAGAAGACCCAAGACCTGGGCAATGGGGGGCACAGAGGACAGTCACTCACGTGATGCAGCACATGGATGCGGTAGGAGCCCTCGCTGGGCTTTCCATCATGGACAATGTTGGCGATGAGGTCGTACGTTGTGTGTATGTGTGTGGCCTGGACCTCTTCTGAAAGGTACTCGCGGAGGTCCACGTTCCTGGTGGGGGGCGGGCAGGGGAGCATCAGTGGATCCATACCACCCCCTCCCCCTACCATCCCATGCCTGCCCAGGGCACTGCCATGAAGCCAGCCTAGGCCCAGGGTGAAGCTCCCAGCAGCTGAGGAAGAATGGGACCTGCTTAATGCACAGAGAAACTAAGGCAAGCTCAACCAGTCATACAGCAGTGAACCCGGGGAAGGGTACTATTGGATACCCAACCCCACACCACCCTCCTGTAGCAGACAGGGCTGGTACAGATGGTGGAGAGAGGCTTGTGGAGTCTCTGCTGCTCTGGAATATTAGCTGGGGGGCATCATTGCAAGCATATTCAGCCCCTGGAACTCAGGTACTGAACAGGGGGGCATAGGAGACCCCAGGCAGGAGGGTACAAGCAATTCCACACCCATGCAGTGGTAGGGGGGGCACAGGAGACCCCAGCCCCAAGGGTGTGCCTCAAGGCCTGGTGCCATCCAGTCCTTCACCTCTGCCCCCCCGACCCTAGCAGGGACCCACGTGATGGGGAAGTTGACAATGGTGGGGTTCTTCTCCACAAAGAAGTTGTTCTTGGTGAAGCGCTTGATGCAGAAGATGAGGTAGGGTGGCAGTCGGGTCAGCTGGAACCGCTTCAGGAAGTTCTCCTTGTATGTCTTGTACTCCTGGAACATGCACAAGCAGGCACGTGTGAACCTCAGCAATGGGGCCGAGAGCAGAGGCCAGAGACCTGGTATCTTTCTGGGGTAGCAGCTGAGCCTGGCAACAGCTCCCTGGGACCCTCTGTTAACAGCCTTCCCTGCCCTTGGCTCCCTGCCCCATCAGTTTCTCTTCTCTCTACTCCCTGCCCTGTATTCCCTGCCTCATCCATTACTCTGATCTCTGCCAGGGGCAGGGTACCTATGCCACAGGTTAGCCATCCCTTGCTTTAACCAATCCACCTCCCTACCCCCACACCCCTGAACAGCTCTAAGATACCTGATGATCCCCTCCCCCTCTTGCCTAGAGCTCCTGGCTGCCCAGTGGAACAAGCCAGGAAGGGTGCCCCCAGTGGCTGGAAGCTGGTAGTGCTGGCCATACCTTCTCGGTGATGCCATTGAACTTGGCCAGGATGTTGAAGAGGGGCACCTGGGGGATAATGAGCTGCTCCTTCTCGTCTTTGTAGAGTGGGGCTGTGGGCAGGTCCAGTGTCAGGTACATGAAGGTCGACTCCACCATGGTCTCCTGGTACTCAGTATTCAGCAGCAGCTGCTCTTTCTCCTCTGCTGGCTGGAGCAAAGTAGGCCGGGGAGGTGGAGCTCAGTCCTGCTTACAGCAGCTTTTCCACCCCCGACAAGATATGCTAAAGCCAGGACTAAGGCTGCTAAATTCCACAGGGGATAGCACAGAGAAATGGGGCTGGAAGGGATCTGCAGTGCTCACATCTAACCCAACCCCTGCCTGAGACAGAATCAGCCTTGTCCAAACCATCCCAGACACATCCATTATCCAACCTCTTAATAAAGCTACTGTCAACCCTGACAATACAAGACCTCACACCCAAAGCTACCACAGGAAAAGCAGAGGGACCACAGCAGCCAATGTCCTGCTGCTGTAAAATGTCAACAGACACTCAAGACATCCAAGAGATCCCAGGATTCTGCTACAGAGGAAGGCAACCTGCCTTGCCCCCAGTCTGTACCAATCTGACCAGGGGGAAAATTCCTTCCTGACTCCCAGTGTGGCACTGGTCTGAGCCTTAACGGAAGGAAGGGCAAGACTCTTTAGCCAGGACCTTCCAGAGTCGATCCCAGCAGGAGCGTTGGCACAGCCCAGGCACTGTCCCCAGCCTGGGCCTCAGAGCGAGGCTTAGAAAAACAAGACATGCTTAGCAGCAAGCGGAGGGGAACAGGGGTTAATTCCCTCCTGGCCCTGTGCAGCAGCCAGCAAAGCCTGGGAAATCCCCATAGCAGAGCACAGGTATCACTGCACCTAGATCATCTCTGAACAGTAGTTGTCCAACCTCTTGTTGAACCCATCCAGTGATGGAGTCCACAAATCCCCTGGGCATCTAATTCCACTGCCTCACTGCTCTAGAAGCAGGCTGGAGAGAGGGGCATTTGGAGGCTAATCCGCCCCTCAAGGACTCCCCTAGCCCAATCCACTGCAGTGCTGGGCCCTCGGCACTTACAGAAGAGGCATAGGGTGGGAGCTAATGTATCTTCACACATACAACGCACACCTTTATGTGTCATCCCCCTGTCCTTCCTCCACCTCCTCTGCCCCAAATCTAGCAGCTTGTAGTCAGACCATGGCCTCCACTCTGCATTTGGTCTCACAGGCCTATAAATGCCTTACTGACATGGGAGAAATGCCATCGGAGCAGGGTGTGTCAGTTTAAAATCTAGTGAGGAGCCAACAGGCAGCTGCTACTCAATCACTACAAAGAACCATCTTCCCCTGCTCCCAACAACCTGAAGATGGAATGGAGTACACCCTCAGAAAATCTGTGGATGTCACCAAGCTGAGGGGAGGAGTGGATATGCTAGAGGGTAGAGCTAGGATTCAGAGAGACCTCAACACATTGGATTAGGCTGAAAGAATTCTCACAAAGTTCAACAAGGACAAGTGCAAAGTCCTGCACTTACGACAATACAACCCTGTGCTGGGATTGTACAGGCCGGGGAATGACTAGCTAAGCACCAGCTCTGCATGAAAGGACCTGGGGGTCACAGTGGACAATAAGCTGGATGAGCCAAGTGTGCCCATGTTGCCAAGATGGCTAACAGCATATTGGGCTGTATTAGAAGGAACATTGCCAGCAAATCAAGAGGAAGCAATTATCCCCTCTATTTGGCATGGATGAGGCCATACCTGGAGTCCAGTTTTGGGCCCCCACTACAGAAACTATGTGGACACATTGGTGAGAGTCCAGTAGAGGGCAACAAAAATGGTGAAAGGGACATGACTTATGAGGAGAGGTTGAGGGAACTGGGCTTACTTAGTCTGGAGAAAAGAAGAAAAGAGGAGGGATGAAACAGCAGCCTTCAATTACCTGAAGGGTAGAACTAGACTGTTCTCAGTGATGGCAAGTAATACGGAGCAATGGGTTCAAGCTGCAGCAAGGGAAGTCAAGGTTAGATATTAAGAGAAATTCTCTCACTAGGAGGGTAGTAAAGTACTGGAACAGGTTACCTAAAGAGGTGGTAGAATCTTCATCCTTGGAGATTTTTAAGATTTCGTCCAAGCTTGACGAAGCCCTGGCTGGGATGATCTAGTTGGGGCTGCACCTGCTTTGAGCAGGAGGTTGGACTAGATGACCTCCTGAGGTCCCTTCCAACCTTTATTTTCTATGAATCTATATTCTTCCACTCCAAAGCAAGATGTGTATTATATTCTGGGGTGTGTTGTATGTATGTGAGGAAATATGGTATTTTTGCAGCCCAAAGAATCCTTAGGTCAGAGGTGCCCCACACAAGCATAGACCCCCAGCCCAAATTAGCTGTGGGACTGGGCTTGGCCCCTTACAGAATGCACCAGGGGCACAAAGCTGGTACTAGAAACTATAAATTCCACTATGAAGCAAGAAGATGCTGCTTTAAATCATCACTTCCCTCTATCATGGACAGGACCAGCCTTAGCGGATGGGTCTGCATGGAGCCCAGGATAGCAGGGCCTTGATCTCGGCCAGGAGCTCTCAGCGCTGCTAGTAATCGCAAGTGCCAAGCACCAGTAAGGAAAGCACGGGATCCCAGCATGTTTAACTAGATGCCAGTCTGGGGCTGGCCAAGGGCTGAGGGGCTGAGTCGAGCCGCAGCGTTAACAGGCACATCCACTGAAGCCTGAGGGAAGGCATGTGGAGCATCCCATGACTGCGACGGGCTAGGCACTCACCAGGTCAGGGTGCGGCAGCTTCTTGGTGAAGATGCGCATGGAGCCCTGGAAGACATCAGTCACGATGGCTGCGGAGACACCGAGTGGGGGACCCATGAGTGGGCACCAAGAAGCTCAGAGCGAGGGCAGCCAGGAGAATATAGTGGGGGGTAGCATAGATAAATGGTGCCCAACCTATTCATCCCACAGACTGGATCTGGGTCCATGGGCCTGCGTAAGAACCCAGCTGGATGGAACCAGCCTGGCCAGGGCCAACCTTGCTGTGTAGGGTTTGGAAATGTGTTACTGTGGGGGGAGAGGGGAGAACAATGGTGGAGTTTATTACTGCCACTCCCAAATTTCTGCACCCACAGGGAGACCCATGGGCCAGATTCAGACAGGGATTAAGTAGCCCTGGCATAAACAATAGTAAGTGGCTTGAAGCGAGGATGGTACAGAATTATCTAGAGGAGGGGTATCTAGGTAACTGTGCTGCCAGATAACCTGAAACAATGCAGCCAGTATTTGAGAAAGGAAACACCCAATCCTGTGCTCCTGAGCATGGTGGAAGCTGCCAGGGATACCCCAAAGCAGCAGACATGCCACCCCAGCACCTACATCATCCAGCCACTGGCTTGGATCTCCCAGTTTCCCCCCCTGTAACAAGGAACCCTCCACCCTACCCATTACTAGAAGGCTGGGGTGACAGCCCAGGCAGCACTGATGGCAGAAAGGCTGAGGACAAAGTGGCACCTGTTTATATTAAGCAATAGGCTGCACAATGCAAGGCAGTGGATAAGAGCACCTGAGCACTGAGGGAGGTGGAGCAGAAAGCTGGGGCAGGGCTTGGGGGTATATAAGCCCAGCCTCTGGATTTGGGGAGTGGGGTGGCTGTGGCTGCCCCAGGGCAAGGAGCTCTGAGCCAGACTGCAGGTGAGATACCTGGTTGACTGCCCAGGTGAGGTACCTGGCAGGCTGGGGGAAAACAAGCCTGCCTATGTAGGAGGACTAAAAGATAGAGACCCCACAGGGTCTGCCAGTCACTGGGAAAAACACCTCTGAGCCTGCTACACCCACTCACTCTTTTTCTTCCTCTTCGTCCCGCCTAGAGCAGCATGAAGGGCATTGAGGAACCAGGAGAGGAAATCCACGCCATCGCCTGGGAGTGGAAAAGGAAGAGAAGGGTGAGGAATTCCCTTTTCTAAGCCAGTGGGAGTTTGTACAGCCCCTGGCACAACACAGCCCCAAGCCAGGGGGTCCCAAGGCATTGCTGACCTAGCCCTGTCAGAGCTGGGAGCTCTGGGCTTTGCCAGGGCCCAGACTGGGGTGTCCCCTGCTCGAACTGCTGAGCCAGGGGCCACCTGAAAGCTTGGTGCGTTGCCTTCCACACCATCCCTGGCTAAACCCAGCCCTGATAAGTGGCACAAACCTCCAGCCACAGCTAATGCAGCAGATAAACCTGCCACATGTTCAAATGAAAGCTGGATAAAAACTAGCTATCAAGTTCTTACACCTTTTCAAGCACTGACTTTATAGCGATGTGGCGTTTTGTAGCTGGACAGCCATTTTTATGGTGTGATAATTACTTTGCATGTATGGCCAGTCTAAATACATCATGTGTATGTACAACCAGTTAATTGGTAGTACTTCCTCTGCACGTATGGCTGGTTTTACTCTGCACGTGTGGCCAGTCTAAATTTATTGCATGCTTCACCAGTGAGCTGTGTATTATATGTAACGTGTGGTGGGGGCCAAAGTGACCCAGCAAAACCCTCAATTATATAATATACAAAACTAAACGCAAATCTCACTTACAAGGTAACTAGTGCATTTCTTGGTGTAAAAGCATTTACTGTCTGCTAAATAAACCAACATGAATTTAAAAAAAACCCTTGTAGTCTCTCAAGCCCCTGCTACATATATTGCACAATTTGGTAGTGAACCACGCAGTGAACTTAGGCCGGTCATATATGCAAAGTAATTATCATGCCATTAAAATGGCCATCTAGCTATAAAAAGAGCCAAGCAATTACAGTTAGTGCTTGAAAATGTGTACCAATTTTACAGCTGGCTTGCATCCAACTTTAATTTGGAAGCATAGCAGGACCCTGAAGTATTCCCCCTCCTCAACAACCCACTGATTTCCCAATCCAAGGGTCTAGGGTAACGCTGACTTCTCTCCCACACAACCTGCCCTCTTCTAGCCACAGCCATGCCCCATCCACCCCTGCCCAACCCCATCTGGCGCAGCTCCCCCCAACCTTGCTTGGTGATCTGGAAATTCTTCTTGCTGCAGAGCACCACGGCTTGCAGCATCTCATGGGGGGACACATGGGCCTTGAAGTTACGGGGGTTCCATAGTTTCCGCATCAGCTCCCCGAAGCGCTGAACCAACAGGAACATGATGTCTCCTGGTGGGCGCTGGATGCTTTTGTAGTTGTCTTCTTCCAGGAAGTAGTTACGGAGGGGTGGAACATTGGACAGAGCCTGGGCACGGGGGTGGGTGGGATGCAGAGTGAGCAGCCAAGTGGCCAGGCACCCTGAGGCTAATTCAAGGAAGCTCTCCAACTCAGACCACCCCACCCTCTATCTCTGTTCCAGGCTTAGAGACTACATGAGCCTACATGAAAACAAAGCAGTTCTTTTTCACCCAACATGTGATTCAAGGGTAGGACTCATTGCTACCAGATGTGGGGGAAGCTGAGAGTTCAGCCAGATTCACAGGGACTGGACATGTTCTTGGAAGAAGGGGGAATCAGTAGCTATTGAGCACAGGACTGAGAGGCACAGCCTCTGAATCAGAACATCCTAGACTTTAAAGGCTGGAGGCTACAAGTGAGAGAAGAATAGGGGCAAAATACCCAGTTCCCCCTCTGTTCCAGCCTCTGCTCTCTGCTGCCATGTGAAACAGAAGACTGGACAAGACAGACCTAGGATTTGACCCAGTCCCTGGCAGTTCTGATGGTCAATTCTAATCACGTTTGCTTCAACATCGAAGGATTCATGAGAACACGAGCTGTCAAAGGAAATCCTCAGCTCCCCTCTGCCACCTGCCAAATCTATCCTAAGGGATCAACACACCCCACAGGCTCCCAGCTTCAGGGGCCCCTACCTGGAGCACAGCATTGGCATAGTCATTGGCCTTGATGTTATTCAATCCCACAATGCCTGGCAGATAGGTGGTACCGTCATATGCCCGCGAGAGCTTGGCCTGCTTGTCCAAGTTGGCAATCTGTTGTTTGGTGAACGTGGGCTTCAGCACATACTGCAGAGAGAGGCAAGGTGCAGGGTTCAGGGGACTCAAGAGTTACGGATGTCAGCATCACACCATATGGGAGACCCCCGAGCAGTAAAAGACCTTTGCTGGGCTAGGTTGGTTGTGTGGTAAGCAATGATCTAACCCACAACGGTGACCAACAGCCAGCAGGAGATAAATCATAAAGAAGTGTGGCTGGAAGGGACCTGCAAAGGTCACATCTAGTCTAACCCCCTGCCTGAGGCAAGATCAGCCCTGTCCAAACCATCCCAGACCCATCCATCATCTAAACTCTCCATAAGACAATGCTGGCACAACACCAGACATCACCTTTGAGCCTTCCAGAGAAAGCAGGGGAGCTGTGGTGGCCAGCATCCTGCTGCTGTAAAGAGTTGTTAATAGATGCTCCAGAAATCCCCGAGGGAGTCCGTGCCTCCACTACAGAGGAAGGTAACCCTTCCCCCCCACTCCATACCAATCTGACTGGGGGAGAAATTACTTCTAGACCCCAAATGCAACTTTGGTCTGAGCGTGAATGAAAAGGCAAGATCCTCTAGCCAGGATGCTCTGGTTCAAGTCCCAGCAGGAGCACTGGTACAGCCCAGTCGCCATCCCCATCCTGGGCTGCAGCCAACAACCAGTGTCTCTAGAGAAGGCTTAACCACTCCCCCCGCCACCTGTATCATGCCTCTTAGGTGCCTTTTCCCCCAAGCCCAGCTCCTTCATCCTCTCCTTGCAGGACTTGCTTTCCAAGCCCTCCATATTTGTCACCAGTTCTGGACCCTCTCTCAGATTTCCACATTGTGTTTAAAAAGTGGAAGCCATAATGGCATGCAATCTAGAGTAGAGGCATGATCACCTCCTGCATCTTGCCCCAACGCACCTATTGATGCCTCCCAAAACCACATCCACCTTGTGTGCAGCTGCTTCACACTGCAGACTCTCAGTTGGGATCCAACCCTAGGTATAGGCAGAGATTTGCTATGGGCAAAATGAGCCCGTTCCAGCCCCTAGGCCTGGCTGGACCACTGATTGCTACATACACTGCTTGTGCAAAGCCTTTGCTAAAGCACTGGCTTGATCAGTGCCCCTGACCAATACCTGAGGTCCTGATAAAAGCAACAGTAGGCACTTGAGCCAGGCTCCTGTCATGGGATGGCTGGATAAGGGGTGGAATAGTTCAGTCCCAGAAGGCTCAGGCTGGGATGGGAACCCATCCAGAAAAGCCTGGAGGTCCATGATCCCTCCAGATATTCGAGAGACCGGTGGAAGGTGACACACCATGTGCATGGATGGCTGTAGAAAAGGAACCAGGGAAAGGATGGGAACTGGCTCAGCCTAGAGGAGTCCGAATGGGGTTGTGCTATGACATGGACAAACATATGTGCATGCCTTGGCTGTCAGATCATGTGTGTGTTAGGGCTGTGCCTTGTGACCGAAAACCTGGCGGGGCCTTGATGACTGACCCGAACTCACAGTTGTCTCTAAGATTTCTTCGTGCTGTGCTCCCTGCTCCTCCCAGTCCCTCCCGTGTCCCAGTCCCTCCCCCAAACATACCGTGATATCCTCCAGTGAGGAGTCAATGATCTCGTAGTTGTCAGGCAGGCAGTAGAACTTGAGCGTGTGCAGGTTCAGGAAGACGTGGTGGCTGAACTGCACACTGTGGATGTAGGCGTGGGACTTCAGGCCGCGGCCTGCACGGGAAAAGGGCAGTAGTCAGGGCACACACATCTACACGGTTGCATATATACACCTCCACACGCAGATGTGTACAAACAGACACACATACACATGTACACACATACATAGACATGCATACACAGGTATGCACATGGATTTTTGTACATATATGCACGTACACAAGTGCACACACACGCACACACACAATTACACATATGTGGATGCGTACACGCATATATGTATGTGTCTATACATATATAGACACATACATGCAAACGTGTACATATACATTCCCACACAAACAAGGATTTATGCACGTGTACGTGCACACGTATGCACGTGGATTTATATATGTATAGGCATGTGCACGTGCACACTTGCATGTATATATGCACATCCACACATGTACATGTATTTGCATTCACAATCACACATGAGCATATATGGACACACATCTATGTATTCATACATGCACACGTATGTTTGTACATGGAAAGCTAGGCTATGTGAATGAAGTAGCGCTTTGCTGGAGCGCCCTGGGCACATTATACAGCAGCAGTAGCGTTACGCTTCCCAGCTTTGCTGGCTCCTGAACCGTGAGGCCTGGAAGAAGAGTCAAGACCAGAGGAACCCGCTGCAGGCCCCTGCCACCCGGTCCCCCTGCATGGTGCCGCACAGTCGCATTTGGGCACTCACCCTGGAAGTACTTGCCGCAGACAAGGCAGGCATAGACGTTGATGTGCGACAGGGAGATGGAGCAGAGCTTCTCAAAGTCGAAGTCCAGGACGCTCCTGGGAGTGAATGGGGAAGAGGCTGAGTGGGCAGGGCCTGAAGGTGGCCCCAGCGCAGACCTGCCTGAGGCCGGCTCTGGGACCTGCCCCCTTGCCGCACCCCGGCTCCCAGCCCTGCTCTGAAGCCCAGGCGGGTGCGTGCACATAGGGGCATGGCGGTCATGGCGCACATGTGGGCACGCCTCTATGCTGAGGCAGGCACATGTGTGTGGTACACGCGAGCCTACACACATGCACACATGTGCACACGCCCAAGCACCCTGTGCACGTGAGGCCCCACCCCGCACCTGTTGATGGTGTCTAGGTAGGGGCAGTGGCGGCTGCGCCGGTCCTCGGGGTCAAAGCGTCCGTAGCGCACTGCAGGACACGGACACGCGTCAGCGGCGGAACCCAGGCGTCCTACCTCCCCTCCCTCGACCCGGCCCCCCGCGCCCACCGGTGACTTCGGGCTCCGGGTCGGAGTCGGCCTCTGCCTCTGCCTCGCGCTCGCGCTTGATGCGGGGCGGCCCCTC
>NW_005842485.1:1026635-1027224 GCF_000455745.1 Alligator sinensis | reverse complement strand
GCTCCCGCGCCGCCCCCCCACGCGAGTCCCCGTCAGCCTCGCGCTTGCCCCGCGCCGAGCCCGAGCCCGAGCCCCTTGGGGACGCGCGCAGCTCCCGCTCCCGCTCCCGTTTCACACGGCTCGACATGGCCGCACCCCCAACACAGCCCGCGTTGCCTCTCTGCGCATGCACCCCCGCGATGACGAGGGTGGAGCTGGGTAGAACCAACCGCTTACTTCCGCCTTTTTGCGCATGCGCCGACACGCAGAGCCTGTGGGCGTCTGCTTTACTACGGATCCCTGTTTCCATCCGATTCGCATTTCCCCTCTGGTGTCTCTCGTACATGCGCACTCACATCCTAATGATGTTCAGTCAGAGATAAGCCTAACTGCCCGCAGCAGCCTTTCTACGATTGCGCATGCTCCCTACGGGCTGCCAGGTGGCCGACCGCTGCTCTCCCCGGAGTTCCGTCCTTAAAGACACAGCGCCCCCTTTTTTCCCGTTTTTCCTGGAAGCTGCTCGCCGCCCTCGGGCCGGGACGTCTCTGCTACACCAGGCCCCCCGCCCCGCCCCGCCCCTCCCCCTCGGGGCGCGGCCCCAGCCGCCTGC
>NW_005842485.1:1025616-1026419 GCF_000455745.1 Alligator sinensis | reverse complement strand
CCCCGGGTTGAGAGCCCCTGCCCCGCCCTAGGCTTCTGCCCCCCCATGCTGGGGAGCGCTGGGAGACACCCGGCCTCATGCCCTGCTGCCCGCAGGGATGACTACGACCGGGAGATGAAGCAAGCCAAGGAGAAGGTGAAGAAGAGGCACACGCCAACACCCCCGCGGCCCCGCAAGCCCGACCAGCAGGTGTATCACCCCCGGCGGCGAAGTGAGCCCGGCGCCTGGGCTGGGGGGCAGGGGCAGCAGCAGGGGCTGCAGGTCAAGGCTTAGGGGCAGGAGGCTGCCCCTCTGCCCTCACAGGCCCCTCTCTGCCCAGGCCAGCCGGACCCCAGCTACAGCCTGGACTATGAGGGCTCCAGCGAGAGCAGCTCCAGCCCCGAGCCTGACCCTCGGGGCCCCGAGCTATTCTGCCTCGAGTTTGAAGCCGACAGCGGTGATGTCACAGCCGTCATCGTCCACCAGGTGAGGGGCAGAGTGCCCGGGTAGGCAGGCTGCAGCACCCCAGGACAGCACTAGCGGCCTTAGGGCCTGTCTGCAGTGCCCTGGGGTCCAGCAGGGGTCTCAAGCTCCTGTGGGCAGGAGGGCAGGGGCAATAGGGTGCACTCCCTGGACAGGTGGGTTGGCACCTGGCTGCACAACCCCCAGGCCCACCAGGGGGTTGGCACTTGGCTGCAGTCCCTGGGGTCCGGCAGGAATGGGAAGGCGGCTGCCACCCCCATGAACGACTGGTGCTTCCCGAGACTGGAGGAGCACTATTTGTAAGCAGTAGCATCGGCAGCGAGCGGGCACCGTCAGCTGCG
>NW_005842485.1:1023788-1025323 GCF_000455745.1 Alligator sinensis | reverse complement strand
TTTTTGGTAAGCGGTAGCAGCGGCGGCGGGCGGGCCCCGTCGGCTGCGACAGTGTCGGTAGCAGGGGGGAGGTTGCGAGTGGGGTTGCATGTGCCCCCCCGTACCTGCCTAGGCACTGCCTATAGCCACCCCCCCGGGGCTTCAGCATGAGATGCTCTCTGCCCCGCAGGCCCCAGCTCATGGGGGCCGCAACCTCTCACCCTGTCTCCCCGCAGGATGACAGCCCTGAGGAGGTGGCGCAGCAGGTGTGCGCCCACAGCCCGCTGGAACCTGTCCTGCGCCAGGCTTTGTGCCAGCGGGTGCGGGAGGAGCTGCACAAGCGCCAGGCCAGGCCTTGAGTGGGTGGCGGGCGCTGGGCCTGAGCCTGTCCCGCTGGCCAGCCAATAAACACTGGTGGGAACACAGGAGTCCAGAGCTGTTTTCTCCTAGGAAACTGAGGCAGAGCGGGTGGGGCCAGAGGGGTGCTGGCAGGGGCCCCAGGTATCTGGGAGGGGCCAGGCCGTAGGAGGTTGGGGGCAGGTGGAAAGGGGAGATGGTGGGTGTGACATTACAATGAGGTCACAGTGATGTCATGAGAGGAACAGGAGTGTGTGGACAGACAAGGGGTCGGGGAAACGAACGGGCACACACATGCCCCTCCCCCCAGCAAAGAACCCAGGTGTCCGGGCTGGGGGGACGGGGGCAGCCGCGCCCGCCCCTTCTTGGCTGGCTTATTATGCAAGCACCGCCCCGTTAAGTGACGTTATGGGACTGCGGCGCGGGGCACGCCGGGAGTTGTAGTCCCGTGGAGAGGACGGCAGGACTCTAGTTCCCGGCATGCCCCGCGCGGGAGGGGGCGGGGCGGGGCCGGCCTGGCCCTTTAAAGGCCCGTGTGGACTCAGCGCGGCCGGGTAAGGGTTGGGGGTCCCGTGACAGGATCCCCGACGCCTGGGTCCCGCCGGGGGTGGGGGTGAGGAGCCTAGTGGTCAGAGCAATGAGGGGCCAGGAGCCCGGACGCCTGGGTCCCCTGCCTGGCTGGGGCCCAGCTGTGACCCTGGGGGGAGGAGGGGCTGCTATGACATCATCCGCCCCGTGCCTCAGTTTTCCCTCGTGGGGGTGGCACTCTGGGGGGCCTGCCCACTAACTGCAGCTCCAGTTCCCCCCAGCCGGGCTTGTTCCCGGGGTTCCTTCGTTAGCCACGTGGTTGCAGCAGGGTGGGCACCAACCTAGTCCCTCCGAGTTGTGGGGGAAGCCAACTGTGCAGCCCCCATTCTCCTCCCCTCCCCCCCCCCCCCCCCGGGAGAACCCAGGCGTCCGGGCCCTTGGGAGCAGCGTGATGGGAGTCCGGACACCTGGGTCCCTTCCCCAAGGGTGGAGGTGAGAGACTGAGTAGTTAGAGCATCGCTGGGTATCGGGAGCCTGGACACCTGGGTATGCTGCCTGGCTGGGGGGTAGAGGGGCAGGAGCCCAGACGCCTGGTTCTTTGTGGGTCCATCCCCACAGCCCCTTCCAACATCTGTCCAGCGATCTGTTTCCCCCCCGCACCCCTGCAGCCT
>NW_005842485.1:1021509-1023594 GCF_000455745.1 Alligator sinensis | reverse complement strand
CCCCCCCCCCCCCCCAGCTCCCCTCTCCGGGCCCTGGCTCTGGGATGGGAGGCAGAGCTCCAGGTCCCACCCCCAACCAGGCATGTCTGGGTTGGGGTTGGATGGGAGGGATTGGAGGGGGTGCAGTGAAGCAGGGGTGGTTGGACAACCCCTCCCCCTCCCCCTCCCCCTCCCGGGGAGGTGTCTTGAGGGAGGGAGGGAGGGAAAGACAGCCAGCCAGGAGATGCACATAGAACCCAGGCATCTGGGAGTGAGGGAGAGACTGACACAAAAGGACACAGACCCAGGTGTCCTGGAAGAGGACAGAAGAGACAGGAAAACGACCCAGGCGTCCAGGGAGAGGGGGGGGGAGATGGACAGGAAAGGACAACAGAACCCAGATGCCTGGCAAGGGACAGATGGACTGATGGGCAGAAATGTATACACAACCGAGGTGCCCAGGAGTTGGAGACAGACAAATATAAAAGCACTCAGACAACCCAGGTGTCCTGGCAAGGGACAGATAAGACAGACAGACATGAAGACACCCACGGAACCCAGCCATCGGGGAGCAGGACAGATGGACACAAAACCACATACAGAACCCAGGCATCCAGGAGAGGGAGGGAGACAGACAAACAAGAAAGGACATATACAACCCAGGTGTCCTGGCAAGGGGCAAGTAGACAGATGAAAACCCATACAAAACCCAGGCATCCAGGAGCGGGACAGATGGACACTAAAATGCATGCAGAACCCAAGCCTCCAGGGAGGGGGAGATAGACGAACACAAAAGGACACAGAACCCAAGTGTCGTGGCAAGGAGTGAATGTGCAGACAGACACAAAAATGCCCACAGAACGCAGGTGTCTGGGAGCAGGACAGATGGACCTGAAAACATGCACACAGAACCAGGTGTTCTGGCAAGTGCCTAATGGACAAACTGACGTAAGCACACACAGAACCCAGGTGTCCGGGAGTGGGACAGACTGACACAAAACCACATACTGTCTAGTCAGTCCTGCACCAAGATCCTAGGGGCTCCAAGGCAGGGGTTCTCCCTCATCCAGGCTCCAACCACCAGACTGGATGCCCAAGGGAGGGGAAAATTTGCAGAGGGGCAAGGGGGCACTGTGGGGCCCCCCCCATTCCCCCTGACCCAGCTGTGCCTGCAGGTATGCCATGGCCGTCATGAATCACCACGTGTGCCCTGTCGAGAACTGGTGAGTCATGCTACACGCCTGATATCGCCTTCTTCCCCCAGCCACATTCAGCACCTCCCTGCCCCCCAGGAAGGGGCAGGGGGCACCCCAGCTGTGCCCCCCCCTCACTTAGACCCATCTCCTGCCCCCCTTCTAGGTCTTACAATGAATCATGCCCCACGGAGCCAGCTCAGCCGGGGACCCCCAAGACCTGCTGCACCCTAGAAGACATCCCCCTGATCAGGTGAGGCTGGGGGGCGGGGGGGGGGGGGGGAAGGACACACCAGGGCCATGACTCCAGGGGTCGGAGTTCACTGCCATGGAGCCACCAGCTAGGGCAGGATCTGGCCCTGCTGGGGAGTTATTAGGCTCCTGCTGGGAGCAATTAGCATGCCAGCTGCCCTGGCACAGGGAGAGGGGGCTTTGTGGTGCCATGGCACTAAGCCATGCCCCAACTCACTGCCCTCCTTTCCCCCACAGCAAGTGCGGCACATATCCCCCCGAGAGCTGCCTCTTCAGCCTCATAGGCAACGTTGGCGCCTTCATGGGTGAGTGCTTGTCTCCCCTGCCCAGGGCTCCTAAACTCCCTGGGCTGGCACTGCCTACGGTGAGCAGGGGCTCCACAGGGGCAGCATGCCCAGCTGCACCCTCTTACCCAGGCTAAGCAGTTGCCTTCACCTCCAAAAGAATGAGGGGTAATGGGGATACAAGAGCTGTTATCAGTAGGCTTCAGTGCGTACAGTGCTAAATCAAAAAAGGGAGAACACTGACTACCAGGGAGGGAGCCTACCTATGCCAGGCTGTGTCCATAGGGGTGAGGTGGAGGTCACATAGATGCCTCCTGCTTCTTCTTTCATGACATTTTAGGACAACATTCATATATTATTATGTAAATTTGATAACC
>NW_005842485.1:1021276-1021499 GCF_000455745.1 Alligator sinensis | reverse complement strand
GAGGGTCTCTGCCCCCAGGAGGGGCCGGGAGGTGATACCACGTGTCACCCACAGTGGTGGTGATCTGTGTCCTGCGCTACGGGCAGCTGCTGGAGCAGAGCCAGCGCTCCTGGATCAACACCACTGCCCTTGTCACGGGCTGTACCAATGCTGCTGGCCTTGTCATGGTGGGCAACTTCCAGGTGGGCAAAAGGCAAGGGGAGTGGGGGCGGGTGTGGCCCAA
>NW_005842485.1:1012157-1021159 GCF_000455745.1 Alligator sinensis | reverse complement strand
GCAGGGGCAGTTATGGGGGGGCTTCGGGGTTGCTAGGCTGGGGGGTCACCTACAAGGTGAGACATACCAAGTGCTAGGCTGGGGGGGGCACCTGACTGGGTGGAGGTGGGAGGTATGAAGTTCCAGGCTAAGGGGATACCTACCTGTGGTTGCCAGCAGGTGGAAGGTATCAAGTGCTCAGACGAAAGGGTACCTGCCTGGGTGCAGGTGGGAGGTACCACATGCCACGCTTGGGTGCCAGGCTAAGGGGACACCTGACAGGTGGGAGGTGCCAAGTGCTAGGGTGCAGAGGGTGCATAACTGGCTGAGCACAGGTGGGATAAAGTGCCAGTCTTGCGTGGCGCAGGGGAGATTTACCAAGTGCCAGGCTGGGGGGATACCAGCCTCATGAACCCTTCCTTCCATCCCTCAGGTGGACCATGCTAAGTCACTGCACTACATCGGGGCTGGCATTGCCTTCCCGGCAGGGCTGCTCTTTGTGTGCCTGCAGTGCGTGCTCACCTACCACATGGCTGCCTCTGCCCTGGACCTGGGGGTTGCCCATGCCCGTGCTGCCCTCACCGCCCTTGCCTTAGTCACCCTTGTCCTCAGTATCCTTCTGCTGCAGGCACCAGGACTCGGGGCAGGTGGGAGGGATCCTGAATGCTCCATGCAGTGGGAGGGGGTGGGTCAGGTCCAGGGCCTGGTGGGAGCAAATGCTGGGCCTGAGGCTTCCTTAGCTTGGTGCTAGGCGGGGCCTTCTTCATCCACGAGAGCCCGGTGCTGCAGCACGTTGCGGCACTGTGCGAGTGGGCCTTCGTCCTGGCTATCCTCATCTTCTACGGCACGCTAAGCTATGAATTCGGGGCCGTGAGCAGTGAGACGCTGGTGGCCGCCTTGCAGGGGGCTCACGCTCGTGGCTGCAAGTCCCCCGGCAGCAGCAGTACCTCCACCCACCTCAACTGCAACCCCGAAAGCATTGCCATGATCTGAGGGTGGGGCGGGGCTTGGCCTTGCCCCCGAGTGCCCTGGCCATGCCCCGTTGCAATGGCCCTGCCCCCTACCCCCTACCCCCTACCACTTTAGCTCCACCCCTACCCCACCCCTTTTTTTTGTTCTTTTGTACCAAAAAAGGGTCATTTTTAAAGAGACCGAGCAGTATTATGGAATGCCCCAGCCCCCTCCCTTGTCATGCCAGCTTCATGCCACCAGTGCCAACATGCTCCTAGGTCCTTTGGGGCTGGGAGCGATAGAGATGAGCGTGGCTGGGGGTGGGGGCCATGCCAGCCAGGCAGTAGGGTGCAGTACCCTCCCTCCCTGATCTGACATGAGGGGCTGATTCCCTCCTGGAGGCGCTTTTCCCCAGCCCCAGCCGCCTCCAGCTGCCGTCCAGCCCACAGCCACGGGGTAGGGGCTGCCCACCCCCTGCCAAAGGGTCTGGAGCGGGGTCTGGGGTCCTGGGGATTTTTTTAGTCCTTTTTTATATCTCTATTGAAGGTGTATAAAGAAACTCAGATTGGCATAGGCCTGGCCTGGTCACTGTGTGGGGGTCTATGGCCTGGTGGCTATGGGGTGATGGGATGGCCCCGAGACCTGGTAGCTGTGGGGATGGGACACAGGGCCCTGAGACCTGGTGCTATGCCAGGGAGCCTGGTTGTATGGGGAGGGGACAGGACCCTGAAGCCTGGTTGTTATTGGGTGGGGGGGGGGGGGGGGAACAGGCAGCAGAGACTTACTTGCTATGGGAGGGACTATGGCCTGGTTGCTATGGAGGGGAAGGCCCCGAGGCCTGGTTGCTATGGGGTGGACAGAAGTCCTGTCTATGCCAACCCCTGACTCCCTGCCCCATTTGCCTGCCCAGGAATGACAGCTTCCCCTGCTGGCTGACAGAGATGGGTTTAATGGGCACTGCTGGCTGCTGTCCCAGGGCTGGGCTGTGGCTTGTGCCGTCACGTGTACATGGCCCCATGCAGATATTGCAGACGGTGCTCCTGCTGCTGCCGGCGCACCTACAACACATCAGGTGGGGCATTGTGGTGGGCAGAGACTTCCCCACCCACACCCACCAGTGCCCCCTGGCCCACTCCAGCCACTTATACCATCATCCCGGCGCCTGTCTGGGAGTGAGGGGCACTAGCACCCCCCCCCATTTAACCTCCTGGGGGCCTGGTATCCCCCATATCCCGCTCACCTTGTCCTTCTTGTACTCCTCATACTCTGGGTTGTCCGTGGGCAGCTCATGACGGCACAGAGGGCAGGAGTTGGTCTGTGGGGGGCACACCAACGGCTCTGTGCCAGTGCCAAGGGGGGCACAGCCTGGCCGGACCCTCCCCCATCCCCCCTCCAGCCACCCAGGGCTGGGTTACTGCTGGTGCCCCAAGAGCTGAGGGGCTGGGGGACGCCCCACAGCCCTGGCACTCACCTTGCCCAGCCAGGGCAGGAGACAGGCTGAGTGAAACAGGTGTTCGCACGGCATTTTCTGGGCACGCTCGTCCTCCTCGAACTCCAGCAGGCACACGGGGCACTTGAGCCCCTTTTCTGGGGGCCCCGGAAGGGCAGAGAGAAGCCATCAATCCCATCTTGCGCCCCCAAGCCCTGAACAAAGTGCCCCCACCCTCCTCTCTCGGACCCCTGGGTCCCAGAGAGCCTGGGGGTGGGGCAGCCTGGGCCCCCGGAGTTTTAAGAGGCACTACTGGGGGGAAGCTCGCAGCACGCACCAGCCTGGGCGGGGGTGACGCATACAGCGGGCAGGTCCCGCACTACCCGGCGGGCCGCGGGCGGAGGCAGGCGCTGGTCCCAGTCCGCAGCGTCCAGCGAGCTCAGGTCCAGCTCCTGGCCCTGGAACAGCGTCCTGGAAAGGGGGGCGGAAGATGTGTAAGGGGCGGCCCCGATCTCGGCCAGGGCCCAGGGAACCGCTCCCGCCAAACTCGACCCCCGCGGACCGGGCGAGCTGCAGCAGGGCGGGGCCGGGCGGGCCAGGCTCGCAGTCGTGCTCGTCGAAGTAGGACGCCATCGGGTCCGTCCCGTGCAGTCACTTCCGGGTTCGGTTCCGGTCGTGAGCCCGCGGCGCGTGCGTGCCAATAAGCTGGCAAGAAGGCCCCGCGGCAGCCAATTAGTGCGCAGGGAGAGCCGCGATTGGCTGGAGCCGGGGGACTGGAAATGAGTGCAGAGCCAATGAGAACGCGCCGAAGGTAGCCAGTGGGGCAGTCTATAGCAGCGTCACGGGGGAAGCTCGCAGCCCCGCGGCACTGTTCTAGGGAAGCTCGCAAATCTGGGCCATTGTTCTGGGGAAGCTCGCAGCCCCAGGACACAGTTTTAGGGAAGCTTGCAGCCCCACAGCACTGTTTTGAGGAAGCTTGGAGCTCTGCAGCACTGTTTGGGGGAAGCTCACAGCCCTGGGCCACTGTTCTGGGGAAGCTCACAGCTTTGGGCCACTGTCTTGGGGAAGCTCGCAGCACTGGGGGACCCCACCCTCGGCAAGGCAGGGGAGGCAGAACCCAGCCCTTCCCGGACCCTCTCTTCTCCTGGCTGTCCAGAAGGGAAACTCCGACAGGAAATGGCGAGCGAGGCACTGACCAAGCCAGGAAAAGGACCCAGACATCCGGGTGATCTTTGCCCCTGGCCCCAGCATGACAAACAATGCCAGCTTAGAAAACTCCTTTTATTTGGTGCTGGGCTGTGGAGGGCAGCATGGGGCTGAGGGCACTGCTCTAATGAAGCTCGCAGCACTGGGATCTCACGGCAGGGGGAGGGGTGTTAAGGTTAGGGTACCGTCCCAGGGACGTTCACAGTACTGGGCTAGGGAAGCTGCCAGCCTTCTTGGGCCCTGGGTGGGGAAATTGAGGCACCACTAAGGGGGAACTGGCTGAGGCACTGGTAGGGTGAAGGTTGTAGTGTCAAGGCTCTGGCGAAACACTCCCAGGGCACTGCTAGTGGGGAAGCTCACAGTCTTCAATGGGCCCCAGGTAGGGAAACTGAGCCAGCGAAGCCTCCAAACTAGGGCACTGCTGGGGGTAAGCTTACAGCACCAGGGTCCTGGCTCAGGGGCACTTTGTCTCGGGAACACTTATCAAGGCACTTTGTTGGGGAAGGTCACAGGCTTCAAGGGCCCTGGCTGGGGAAACTGAAGTACTGAGGCCTCCTAGTCAGGGCTCTGCTGTGAGGAAGCTCTCAGTGCTGGGGTCCTGACTGGGTGGTATTAAGGCACTGGTGAGAGAAAGCTCACTTAAGAGGGACCTGGCAGGGGAAACTGAGGCACCACGGGGGGGTGGGGGGAGGACTAGGCCAGGCACTGCTGGTGGGAAGCTGACAGTCCCCCCCAAGCCCCCTGCTCCCAGGTGGGTGGGGCCAATTTGGGAAGGGGGCACGGCATCTCCAGGTCCCACCCCCACCCGCAAAGTCCACACCAGAAGTGGTTGTGTTTCAGAAGTCAGTTGCTGCCGTTGGTGGGGGCAGAGGCACGGACCTCGGCCTGCCCAGACACCTGGGTCCCAGCACCAGGCAGTGAAAGGGCCAAGGCCACAGCCAGGATGATGAGAACCAGGACACCCACCGCGACCCCAGCCAGCACCAGCCGCAGCTTCTGGTCTTCCCAGCGCTTCTTCTGGGCCAGCGTCTTGCTTGTCTTGCTGAAGGTGGTAGACTGTGGGCAGAGGCCAGAGGAGGTCATCAGCATGCACAGCACTGCTGAGGGGAAGTTCACAGCCCTGGGGCACTGTTCTGGGGAAGCTCACGGCATCGGGGCACTGTTGTGCAAAGCTCTCAGCACTCATTGAGGGGCCCCCAGGACAAGGACCATCCCAGCAGGGGACACTCCTACCCCCTGCTGCCCACAGCCAGAGCGTGGCTCCTGTGTGCCCTAAGACCTATATGGCAGAAGGTGATTCTTCTTATGGATCCCCCCCAAACCCTAGTACCATGTCCAGCAGCTCCTCAGCCCGGCTGTCCAGATCCTGGAGCTTCCCCTCACGGTCCAGCACCTTGGAGTAGTTGTCCAGCATGATCTGGGTCACCTCCTCTGCCTCCTGCTGGCACTGGGTCACCTTGTTCTCCCCCTGTGGGCAAGAAGGGGTTACTACCACCCAGGGCATTACTGGGGAAAGCTTGCAACCCCCAGGGGAGCTCCATCTGGGCCGAACCTCCCTGGGGCAGAGGCCTGGCCCTGGCACCCCAAGTGGTCCCAGTGTTGCAAGCTTCCCCTCAGAAATTCCATGAGGCTGTGACTCAGTTTCCCCTGTGCTCCATTCACCCTCCAGCTTTAAGTGGGGGCAGGAAGAGTCCACCCTCTGGGCAGGGAGGCCAAAGTCAGCGGATGTCTCCTGCTGAGAGGAGGAAGGGGTGTGTGGCGCCAATGCATCCGGCCTGGTGGGGAGCGAGGGGGCTGAGCACAGAACCAGGCGTCTTGAGATCACATGAGTGCACACACACATGCATGCAGAACCCAGGCACCTGGGACAGGTGCGTGCACATGCCCGCACGCACACACACACACATGAACCCTGGCATTTGGGACACACATACACAGAACCCAGGTGTCCTACACACGGACATGTATACACACTCACAGAATCCAGGTGCCCTACACACTGAAACGAAGGCATTCGGGACACCCATGGCACGCACACACAGACAGCACGGGGTCCTGTGTCCCAGAATCGAGGCATCTGGGACACCCCCCCTGACACACACACCCCTACCTTGCACCTACACAAGCCTGGCGCAGGTGCCCTGGTGGCAGCCCCCAGCTCTGGGGGTGGCACCAGGCCAGAAAACCCCCAGCCCTGGTTGCTGGGGGTGCAGGAAGGATCCTCTTACCCGGCCCAAGGTTAAAGCCAAGGACTCAGGGAAGGGCTGGAAAGTCCTGGGAGCTGCCCCCCCTTACTGGTGAAACTGAGTTGCAGACTGGCCCCAGTCCAGATTAGACCCCTGCAGATGCCCATCCCCCAGAATCACCAGGTCCCACTTCTTTGCCCCCCCCAGCCCCGCCCGAGCGCCTGGGGTGGGGGTGGAGGGTATCAAGGTATCGGGGGCGGGGGGCAGGGGGCGGCTGGGTCTCTGGCTCCATTCCTCTAGGGACCTGCCGGCGGGGGAGGGGGTGCTGGGGGGCACAGGGCCCCGGCGGAGCCGCCCCCGCCCAGTCCAGCCCACGGGTCCCGCCGCCGCCGGCGGACCGAAACCAAAAGCAGCACCGATTCCCGGCCCCCGCCCAACCTCCCGGCCCCGGCCAGCTCACCATGCTCCCGGAGCGGTCCCCCGCAGACTCCGGGCGCAGGAGTGCCCCGACCCTGCCTCCCGCCCGCACCCGGACTGACTCCGGAGTGACCCCGGGGCCACCGCGCCCCGCCCGGGAGGAAGGGACGGGGGCGGGGCCTGGGTCTGCCCCGCCTCGCGTTTACACTGGACCCTAACGACGCTCCCGGGGCAGCCGTAGGGCTGGACCCGCGCTGTTAACCCTGCACCCTACCGCGGAGCGTCCGGGCCAGGAGCCAGGGCGCAGTCCTGGGGGAGCAGCACCTGCCATCTACCCCAGGCCTGGGCTCTACCGAAGCCTTGACTGTGCATGTCGAGTCAGGCACCTAAAGATAGCAGGCACTATGCAGGGTGGCGCTAGCACAGGATGCTGGTGGGGGTTTCCACCAGAGCTGGCACCAAGGGCCCCGCCAGCCCTGGCAACCCCCCATTGCCCGCCTCCCTCTGCATCCTGTGACCCAAGCCCAGCTGCTAGCGGGGAGAGGGGGAATCCCAGACACTGCGCCCATTGTCTTCCCCGACTGCCTGGCAGGGCCCCGCACCAGCGCTGCCAGGAGCCCTGGTAGCAAGGCTTTTGTCCCTGAACTTGGGTTCACTGCCCCGCCTCAGTTTCCCCACCCACAGGGATGCAGCAGACGCAGCCTTTGACTCCACTGGTTTATTGGCTAGGGGCATGTAAATACAGTGGCATATAAAATACACCCCCACCCCTAGCTGGCCCCTCTCAGGCAGATTGGGGGAGGGGTCTGGGGTAACAGGAACCCCACCCCAGGCACTTAATAGATCCCCAAGGACAGAAGGGACCCCAAGGCAGAGACTGCCACTTCCCTTATTAAAAGGCACAGAGTTAATTTCTCCACCCCCCATACCAGCCTGGGAGCCCCAGCCCACAATACCCCTCCCAAATTTCAAACCCCAATACGCCCCTCAGCCAGGAGGGGGCAATTCCACCCCAATACGCCAAGGCTGGGACAATTCTAGTCTTTCAATATCCACTAAGCAAGGAAGGGGCAATTTTAGTTTCCCAACTGCCCCAACTTGCGGGTAGTTCAGCCCCACACTGCCCCTCCAGCAGGGCTGGGGCAATTCCAGGACCCCAATACCCCAAGGGTGGGGTAATTCTACCCCCATCCCTCCTCTAAGCCATGGAGGAGCAATTCCAGGCTCCAAATACCCACAAGCTGGGGCAGTTCCCACCCCCCGGTTCCTCCCCCACCTAGGAAGGGGCATTTCCAGCCACCCACTTGCCCCAGTCGGGTGGGGGGGCGGTATTTCAGCCCCCAATACCCCTCCCAGCCCAGGGGTGGGGCCTGGAGGGCCTAGGAGGGGATGACGCCAGTAGCGAAGAGGATGATGAAGATGAGGATGATGGCAACAATGAGGCTGATGATAACCATGGTCTTGATGTTCTTCCACCAGTACTTGCGTGCCACCTTCTGCGTTGTCGTCTTGAAGTGCTCCGACTGTGGGGTGCACAGGGGGTTAGGGACTCATGGGGGGAGATCTGAGTGGGAGGCGGAGCAGCCCCCTATAGTGTCTGGCTGAGAGTCTGCGAGCTGCCATCACTGGGCTTCAGAGTTAAAAGCTCTCTGCAGATTCCAGGCCTGTCGCATCTGCCCTGTATGTAGCGCCCCGTCCCCCCCGGGGCCCCATAGTCTCCTAGGATCCCCAAGATACCCATAGCCCCCAATATCCCCTCACAGGATATGGGTACGAGTCCCCTGCCCAGCAGCTCCCCCAGCTGGGCTGTGGCTAAAGCTTGCAACCGCTCCCAGGGTGGGACCAGGGGCTTCCGTGGAGGCTGGGAGCTGAGGGGCGATCGTGGCACCGAGACCCCCAGACACCTCTGGACTCACGGTGGCCTCGAGGTCCTCAGTCTTGTTGCGCAGGTGGTCCAGGTTCTCACCGCGGGCCAGGATCCGCTCCACATTCTGCGTCATGATGCTCTTGACGCCCTCCACCTCACTCTGCAGGTCCCGCACATGTTCCGATGCCATCCTGTCGCCTGCTGCATGGGCACCAGGGGTTAACTCACACCGGAAGAAGGGGGACCTCCAATTGCCCCTACAGCTATGCTCGAGATGCTGGGGGACAGGACTGAGGCAGCAGAGTCCTGCCACCCTGGGACTCTTGACCACTAGGGCACTGCTGCCCGCTGGCCTGGGGAAAGAACCCAGGCATCCAGGTGCCCCTTACCTCTAACCACTATGAGCTCACTGCCACTGGGCTGGGGAGGAAACCCTGGCATCTGGGGATCTAACCACTAGGCCCTCACTGCCTGCAGAGCTGAGGAGGGCTGTTCCCATGGAGATCAGAAGCAGCCCCGGACGCCTTGGTTCCGGGCTCCACTGCCCCCTCCGCGGGCAGGGTCTGGGCGGTAATCCTCCCCGCTCCCGCCGCACAGGGGAAACTGAGGCGGAAAGTCACGGGGCGGGGAGACAAGAACCCAGGTGTCCTGCCACCACCGCCCGGCCCGGGGCGGGGCGGGGCCGTGTCCCAGCAGGTCCTGGAGCGGGGGGCACCAGCCAGGGAGCGGGCTGCCGGGCCGGGAGGGGAGCTGCAGATCGGGAGCGAGGGCACGGGCAGCTGCCACATCCCACTTGCCGTTGAGCCTCGGACTTCCCCTTTGGGTGTGGGGGGGAGCTCGGACGCCTGGGTCCCTCCGCAGCTCTGGGAGCTCATGGGGGCGGTAGTCATGGGTGGGCGCCCAGGGTTTTCCCCCAACTCCGAGCGGCTCGGACACCTGGGTCCCCGGCCCCCGGCCCCCGCTCACC
>NW_005842485.1:994927-1012100 GCF_000455745.1 Alligator sinensis | reverse complement strand
GGCGGGGCCGGGCGTTTCCTCCTCCCGCCCCGCCCCGCCCCGCCCCGGCAGGTGCCGGCACCTCCCTCGCGGCTTAAAGCTCTACAGCGCCGAGCACCGGGCCGGGAGTGAGGGGCACCGGGGGGCAGGCCGGGAGTGAGGGGCAAGGGCAGGAGAGAACCCAGACGTCCGGGCTCCACCCCGCTCTAACCACTGACTCCCGCTGCCGCGTTTTCTGCTTGCGGGGCTCTGCAAGGCGCGCGTCGCCGCCAGGGAGCGCGCCTTCGCCCTCAGTGCACATGCGCGGAAGGCTGCCTGGGGAAGGGATGAGGATTTCCAGGTGCCGCGGTAAAGCGCCAGCCTCTTTTTTGCGACATCTGCTGCTGCCGCGCTTGGCGACCGCCGTTGGTGACGTGTCCGCGGCGGAGCGGAGCTGAGGGAAGGGGGCGGGACGGGGCGGGACCTAGCAAAGTTATTCGGCCACGGAACGCCCTGCTGGTACCGGGTTCGGTTCCCCGCCTGGGACCCTCGGACGCCTGGGGTCCGTGGAGTCACGTGACCGAGGTTGGGTCGGGCTTCCTTTCCTCCCTTGGCGCTGCCTGGGGAGCCCCGGCGCTGAAAAGGTTAATCCTGAGGGGTTCCAGGGCGGGGGTGTGGGGGGCAGAGGCTGCGGGTCGAGAGTGAGGGGCAGCACCCCCGCCCCGCAGCTGCCTCCAGGCAGGAGCCGGCCCCCCGCCGGAGGCCGCGTGCCGGGCCCCGGCCAGGCCCGGGGGCCGGGGAGCCAGCGGGATCCCCCCAGGACGGGCCGAGCCGCACCCGGCGCCTACTGGGCTTCGACTGGTGGGAGCTAAGTAGCTGGACCCGCTTCGTCCGTCTCCTCAACCGGCCCACGGACCCAGCCTCCCTGGCTGCCTTCCGCGTCCTCTTCGGTATGTGGGAAACTGAGGCGGGGCAGGCGGGCAGGGACCCCGGAGTCCAGGGCCAGACTGGGGCAGGTCTCTGTTCCCATCGTGCCCCCCGTAGGCCCAGGCCTGGGCATGTGGGCAGCCCCCCTGTGGGCTGGTTTGCAGCAGGGAAACTGAGGCATGAGGCCTGCTGGAGACCCAGGAGTCTGGGGGCCAGATATGGGGCATCTGCATTCCTCTCCTGCCCCCCCATGCTGTACATGCCTGGATGCAGTGCCAGGCATGCACAGCATCACTCTGTGGGCAGCTCCCTTCAGGGAAACTGAGGCAGAGAACCCAGAAGTCCTGGCCCCTCCCCCTTGGGCCTGGCAGAGGTTGCAGGCTGGGGCAGGGGACTCCCAGGTTCTTCCTAACCCCCATGGTGCTGTCCAGTTGCAGGGGAGGAGCTCTGTTGCAACACTTGTCAGCAGGGGAGGAACGACCTTTGACCTGGCCTTGGGTGAGAGGAGCGCTGGCGCCCACCCAGTTGCCCCTCCTTCTCCCAACTCCCCCCACATCTTGTGCCATCTCCAGCACTGACCCCCCCCCCACTCCAGCTGCCTCAGTTTCCCCATGTTTAGCCCTGCCCCTAGCACACCTAGGCCCCAGCTCCACTTTGCCTCAGTTTCCCCATCTCCAGCCCCACTTCTGCCCTGCCTCAGTTTCCTCACCCTCATCCCTGTCCCCCAGCTGGGGATGGAGCCATGGTGGGGGGCAGCCAGGAGCTCTCCCATTCCCTTGACCCCTGTGCCCCCTCCTCCCACCAGGGCTGTTGATGGCACTGGACATCCCCCAAGAGCGGGGGCTGGGCTACCTGGACCACAAGTACCTGGATGGGCTGGAGGTCTGCCGCTTCCCTCTCTTCGACAGCCTGGCTCCCCTGCCCCTTGACTGGATGTACCTGCTCTACTTGCTCATGCTGCTGGGTGAGGGGGCAGGGCTCAGGCAGGGGGCAGGGCTGGGACCAAGAGCCCCCAGGGGCAGGAAACACCGCCCACCTCTAAAACCTGGGCCCTGGGGGAGGGAGGCAGCCAGGATGCCCAAGTTCTGTCCCTGCCCCAGGTTTTCCTCCTGCCAGCCCTGCTGCACGAGGGGTTGTGGCAGCCAGGACTTCTCTCCCCTGGCACTGCAGAGCCAGGATGCCTGGGTTCTCTGTAGCCCCCCTCAGTTTCCCCCTAGCAAACCCTTGGGGCAGTGGGGGGCAAGGGGAGCCAGGATGCCTGGGTCCCATCACAGGCACCGTAGAGGCAGGAAGCCTGGGTTCCTTACTTGACATGGGAGGGAAGCGGTGTCTAGCGGGACCTGAGAGCCTGGACACCTGGGCTCCCCACCCCACCCACTGAGCCGAGGTGCTGTGCTGGTGCTGGGGTCCTGGCACCATATGCCCGCAGGCGCTGTGGGCGTGATGCTGGGCTGCGCCTACCGCCTGAGCTGCCTGCTCTTCATGCTGCCTTACTGGTACATCTTTCTGCTGGACAAGACCACCTGGAACAACCACTCCTACCTCTATGGCCTGCTGGCCTTCCAGCTCAGCCTGCTGGGTGCCCAGCGCTGCTGGTAGGGCTGGGCTGGGCTGGGCTGGGCTGGGGCGGGGCTTCTAGGGAGCTGGGCCAATGGGGGCAGGAGCATTCAAGAGGGAGGAGCTGGGGGTGTGGCCATGGAGGGGGTGGAGTCAGTGCCAAGGGCAAGGCCTTGTGCGCATAGAGGGAGCAGGGTACAGGGCTGTTGGGGCAGGAGCAGGCAAAGGGGCAGTTGGAGGAGGAGGAGCCTGGGGGTGTGGCCAGAGGTGGATGGGGCCCCATGGTGGGTGGGGTTGCAGGGGGCAGGGCCTACCCAGGCTCCACCCCTACTGTCTTGGGTGGGGGGCGGGGGGGGGAGTGGTGCTGGAAGCCTGGGTTCTCTCCCAGCTCTGGGACAGAATCAGGGCTTGCTGGTTATAGCAGGAGGCTGGGAGCCCAGACACCTGGGTTCTTTCCCTCCTGGAAGGACTCTGCCCCTACCACCCTCAGGTCCATTGATGGGCTCCTAAACCCCCGGAAGCGCAACACCCCAGTGCCCCTGTGGAACTACACACTGCTGCGGGCACAGGTAGTGGGGGTAGAGGCATGCCAGGCACTTGGGTTCCATCTCCAGGGTCATAGGCTCCAATGGGTTGGGGCTGGGCAAATGGGGTACCCAGAGCTTGGGTTCTATCCTTCTGGGCACCCTTTCTTCAGGTTTGCCTGCCTTTGAGACCCACCAGCCCTGGGTCTGGCAGACCAGGGCTTGTAGCTACTGGATGCTTGGGTTCTTCCCTTGATCCGGGAGAAGACTGGGTTAGAGGAGGAAGCCTGAGAACCAGGACACTTGGGTTCCCTTCCTTGTACACCCATGGGAGGTAGGGGGGGTCAGATGGGTTGGGGCTAGTTGAGGGGGTGCCTAAAGCCAAGACAGCTGGATTCCATCCCCCCACTACTCCCCTGCTTCAGTTTCCACCCCTCCAGGGGCCCCCTCCTGGCAGGTGCTCCCCTCTTCAGGGCCCACCTGCCTGCCTCAGTTTCCCCAGCTCCTGCCATCATTTACCCATCACCTCCCCTGCAGATCTTCATTGTCTACTTCATCGCGGGCATCAAGAAGCTGGATGCTGATTGGGTGGGCGGCTATTCCATGGGCTCTCTGGCTCGCCATTGGCTCTTCAGCCCCTTCCGGTGAGTGGGGGAGGAGGGGCAAATCCCAGGGTTTAGGGTCACTCTGGGTCCAGCCTTTTCCAGCCTCCCTGCCTTTGGCACCAGGGGCTGCCATTTGCCTCCTAGCGGCCAGGCCTGAAAGTGGATTCGATGGCTCGGGGGTTTCCCCACTCCAAGCTGGGGGTTGGGAGGGTTCCCCATGAAAACCGGATAATGTCCTGACAAATGACTCCAGAGTTGGGGCCTGCAGGTAGCGGGGGAGTGAGAGGAGATCAAGGGCATTTGGGGAGGTCTCTCACCCCACTCTTTCTGCCCCTCAGGCTGGTGCTGTCGGAAGAGATGACGAGCCTGCTGGTGGTGCATGGCGGGGGCCTGGTCCTGGATCTGTCAGCTGGCTTCCTGCTCTTCTTTGATGTCACCCGGCCTGTGGCCCTCATCTTCGTCACTTATTTCCACTGCATGAACTCCCAGCTCTTCAGCATCGGTGAGCACGGGCAGGGGACCCAGGCGTCTGGGCTCCCTGCCCCCCCCCGCTCTTATCCTCCAGGTCCTGCTCCCATCCTGGCTGCCAACCTGCTTCCCCCTTCAAGTCCCCTGGGTCCAATAGTACAGAACCCAGGCATCTGACTGACCCCACCACTCCCGTCCTGGCAGGCATGTTCCCCTATGTGATGATGGCTGCCAGCCCACTGTTCTGCCACCCAGCCTGGCCACGTTGCCTGACTGCCAGGGCGCCCGCCTGCCTGCGCTGGGCCTTGCCCTCCCTGGAGCCCCCGGAGCCCAGCCCCCCGGATCAGAGCCGGGGGCTGGGGTTGCGACAGCATGTTGGTGCTGCCTTCACCCTGCTTTACGTGCTGGAGCAGCTCTTCCTGCCATACTCCCACTTCATCACCCAGGTGAGGCACTGCAAGGCATGCTGGGAAATGGGGCTGGGGGGCCTGGAACAAGGCATGCTGGGAAATGCCAGAGTCTGACCCCTACGGCCAACTCCTCCCAGACCCCGCCCCCAGCCCTGGTTCAGCTTGATCACCAGCAGCTCCTCTCTTCCCTTGCTAGGACACCTCTGTCCAACGCTTCCTGGTGCCAGGCTTATATAGCCTGGTGGCACTGTCCACCGTAAAGGCACAGGCACCCCTTTTTCTCTCCCTCTGCATCACAGCCAGGGGTTCCTTGTCATTCAAAGCCACACAGCAAAGGGGTCTGGGTAGTGCAGGGAGGCAGGGCTGGCAGTGCAGAGTAAAGGATTGTGGGTACTGCTATGGGATTGCCCAGTGGAGGGCAGCACAGTTGCTCCTCTGCCAAATGTCCCCTGCAGAGTGGAAAGCTCAGGGGTGGAGTCACCCCAGGCCCCACCCCCTAGCTGACCCTGCTCCCTACTCCCCGCCCAGGGCTATAACAACTGGACCAATGGGCTGTATGGCTACTCATGGGACATGATGGTTCACTCCCGCTCCCATCAGCATGTGAAAATCACCTACCGTGATGGCCTCACGGGCGAGGTCGGTTACCTCAAGCCAGGGGTAAGTGCAGACCTGTGTTCACTCTTGTCCCTAATGACCATTGGGGAAAGCGAGGCAGGGAGCACAGTGGTGAAGCCAGGCCTGTGGAGAGACAAGAATTGGGTGGTGGATGGTGCCCCCCCATCCCAGGACACCAGGCTCCTTGGCACGTGGACCCTGTTTGCCCCACTAAGCTGCGTTCCCTCTGGTCCCTAATGACCACCCATGAACCCTGGGGCAGGTATTTACCCAGAGCCGGCGCTGGAAGGACCACGCTGACATGCTGAAGCAGTACGCCACCTGCCTCAGTGAGCGCCTAGCCTCCTACAACGTGTCCCAGCCCCACATCTACTTTGATGTCTGGGTGTCCATCAATGACCGTTTCCAGCAGCGGTGAGCAGAGGGTGGGGGGCAAAGGGCAGAGGTTGAGGGTTAAGGTCCTCACTCACACCCCCTCCTCCTGGCCCTGCCAGCCTCTTTGACCCACGGGTGGACATCGTGAGGGCTGAGTGGTCGCCTTTCCGACCCACGCCTTGGCTGCAGCCACTGCTTGTGGACCTGTCACCCTGGCGCGCCCGGCTGCAGGAGATCGAGGGCTCCCTGGACAACCACACCGAGGTGGTCTTCATTGCCGACTTTCCAGGTAGCCCAGGGGTAGCCTGGGGTGGGTCCTGGCAGCACAGGAGGCTGTGTAATGTCAGGAGCCAGGGTCGGGCAGCACAGGAATCTGGGTAATAGCTGAGGCTGGGCACAGATTGACCCCAGGGCTTACCCCAACCTCACTAGGGGTCACAGGGCTGGGCCCAGCCTGGGCAAGGAGGGGCAGGGGTGGATACCACTGCTGGCACTGGAACCCTCCCAGGTGCAGTACCAGGTTGTTATCCAGAGACAGCGGGTCCCCCCTCACCTCCATAATCCATACCCCAACCTCCTCTATTGCCCCCACTACTCACTTCCTTCGTTACTCCTACACATAAGGAAGGTCATTCATATGTAGGGTTCAGGAGATGTGCCAGGGCAAGTTGGTGCAGTGATATTCTGTTGCTCGTTCTGCTTCCTTCATTGCGGAGCACCAAGCTCACTTACAATAGGCCATATCTGCCCAGGACATACAGTCTACTGGGCTGGACTTAATCTGCCGCTTAATGCAGTTAGTGTAGCAGAATTTGGGATGGCCAACCTTCCTGCTGTCTCTTTCAAATTCACTATACAGAACTCTGTTAGGCACTTGATTGTTGTCCGTACGTATGACATGGCCAACCCAAGTCATTTGCCTTCATGCTATCATGGCTTCCACCAGTCATAGTACTGCATTGTTGATGATTTTGTCAGACCATTTAATACCCGCTATACTGTGTAGGTGGCGTTGTTGCAGGTAGTTATGTTTTTTGATATGGCAGCGGTAAGAGGGGGCAGGTCTGTAACGAGCATAGAAGACAGAGGAGGACAACAGTTGTGTAAACTTGGTATTTTGTAGACACTTCGAGCACCCCCGGTTTGTCTGCAGTCTTTTTTCTTTGTCAATGATGGTGTCCTCAGTAATTGTGTTACCTAGGTAGCAAAAGGACTTGATGTTGGTTAATTGGCTGCCATTCAGGTTTATTTCTGGTGGTAATAGGTTTCTGCTACTACCCACTTTTACTCTCCTACACCTGTATTACCCCCACCCCCTCCAACCTCCTTTATTACCCTTGCTCTCCTCTATTACCCTGTCCCATTATCCCTCCTACCTCCTCTATCCACTTCATTACCCCTTCTACTTCCTTCACTGCCTCCTCCCCCAACCCACTCTGTTACCTCCAACCCCCAAGGCTTGCACCTGGAGAACTTTGTGAGCGAGGACCTAGGCAACACAAGCCTGCAGCTGCTGCAGGGGAAGGTGACTGTGGAGATCGTGGCCGAGGGCCGCAACCACACACTGTGCCAGGGTGACCAGCTCCAGGTGAGGCTGCGGGGGGCTGGGAGGTAGGAAAGGGGTGGTGGGGTGAGCCCATGGACCCACCCTTACCTGGCTAGTGTCCCCCAGCTGCCAGCAGGTGCCTACCACAAAGTGCACACGGTATCTTCAGAGCCCTCGTGCTACATGTACATCTACATCAACACCACGGACCTGGCCCTGGAGCGTAACCTCACCCGGCTGCAGGAGCTGCATGACCTTGTGCAAAATGGCTCCGGTGAGTCTGGGTACCATGCCTACCTGTACTTACCCAGCACAAGCACCCCCTGCCTGACCCTTTGACCCTGCTTTGGCCTCCAGAGGTGGAGCCATTGCCACCTGAGTTGCAGGCACTGCTGAGCAGCACCGAAGGGGAAGGGGAGGCAGCGCCTGGCACCGATCCGTTGGTCAGGACCTTCCTGCGCCGGCAGCGCCGCCTGGAGGAGCTGCAGCGCCGGCGCCTCGAGCCCCTGGGCCACCGCCTGGCACGCTTTGCCACCCGCAAGTACTTCCTCTTCCGCCGCAGGTGAGACAGGTCCTGCCCCCTTGGCTGTCAGGCCATGCCCCCAGGGCCATAGTTCCTCCCACTGTACTGCATCTTAATCCAGCCCTTGTGCCAACTAGGCCATGCCCCTTTCATAGCCACGCCCCCAGGGCCATGGCTCTTCCTATCTATAGGTGATGCATGCCTCCTAAAGCTGGGGGGGGCGGGGGGGTACAGCAACTGCACACAGGTGGCATGCAGGACAGCCAGCCGCAGGTGGCCGTGGCAGCAGGGGTCCCCCCAGAGCCAGATGTCTAGCCTGGGAGTGCCAATGGCAATTCTTGGGGGGGCACCAGTGCTCTACCTGCCCCCCCCACGTTGCCTAAGCCAAGAGCACTTGTTCTCAGGGGGGGCACCCGTACGCATTGCCTATGTTTCCATCTTCCTTAGTCAAGTGCCATATGCATATCAGCCCATGCCCCTCCCCTTCTGTAGCCATGCTTCCAGGGGCATAGATAGTTCTTCCTTCCAAGCAGCCATCTCTCCCTACTCTTCTGCAGGCATGCCTGTTCTATGGCTCCTTCCCCTGCTAAACTCTTCCCACTGGCCCTTCCATGCAGAATCAGGCCCTGCCACCTCTGCCAGCCACACCCAAGTTCTTATAACTCCTCCCACCATGCTAAGCTCCCAATAAGGCCTCTGCATCATCACCTTCTCCCTCCTTCTCTGCAGCCACAGCCCTGCCCCTCAGGGCTACAGCTCCTCCCACTGGGCCACATCCCCACCTCATAGCCTGTCCCCCCCCCACCACATCCCCTCATAGCCAGTCCCTTCCTTAACCAGGCTTGTCAGGTGCTCACCACATCCCTTGTGCCACCACAGCTGTCCCCAATATAGCCACCCCACCCCCCCCAACCTGGGTATGGGAGGAGTCTGTCTTGATACCTGTGCCCCAACAGCCTGTTGATGACCCTGATCTCAGTGAGGAACCTGGTATTGGGGCGCCCCCCGCTGGAGCAGCTGGCACAGGAGGTGGCCTACGCCAACATGCAGGAGCCTGGTGCCAGGCACCACCCCCATGAGCACAGTGAGCTGTGAGCCACAGGGAACCCAGGCATCCAGGGAGTGGCTCATACAGTGCCCGTGCAGCCAGGGGACAGCCCAGATACCTGAATTCTTTTCAGTGTCATAGGAAGGCTGTGGTGGAGGTGGGTGCCAGGACTGCCTCAGAGGAGGGGTCAGCTTTCTGTGGGTGCCAGAACCTCCCCCTGCCTTTCACTGCAGGGGGACCACTATCACTTCACAAGGGGTTTTCAGCCTCTGCAATAAACCTTTGTTTCTAGCCTAGTGCCATGCTCTGTCTCTGGGGTGGAGCAGAGTTGTGACAGTTTCCCCATTGGCTCTCTACTCTGAGGGTGGCTGAAGGGCACGTGGGAGAGCATGTCATTTGGCCCATGGACACAGGGTATCTACAACAGTAGACTCCCTGGCCCAGGCTATGCAATTAGGGTTTGCAGGGGGGCGGGGGAAGACATGGATGCAGGATTCCTACCCAGGCATTGGGCAAACAGCTGTGGGGACCAGCAAAGCTGCCTCACCTCACCAGGAGTCTTGGCTGACACTAGGTACCAGACCCTACCCCTGCCAGCCACAGCCAATCTTCCTCAGGCACATCAAGGTACACTTCCCCCCACCCTCCACCTGCAGCCTCCCACCCAACACGGAAGCACGGGAGCCAGGTAAAGTAGAACCTAGCGCTTTATTGAGACCTTCAAGTTCATGGAGCACCCCCCCGCAGACATACGTAATAACCCTCTGGCCCAAGGCACTTGGCGCCGGGGGGGGGCTGGCGTGGCGGCAGGGGGAGGGCTGAGCGTGTAAACAAGCTGGCTTCTCTGTACTACACCAGCCACGGATTCGACAGCCTGCCCAGCTAGGCACGCCGGCCCCCTCGGTCCTGCCCTAAACCCTCCCCTCAAGTGTAACATCAGCCAGACCCCCTGGTTAGGAGCCACCCCAGGCTTTTCTGTAGGACACCTGGGGCCACTAGCAGGGAATTCTGGGGGAAAAAAAAACCATGGCAAGACACCCCAAAAGGGCCAAAGTCTATATAGATAAGGTTTAAAAAAGCTGCCGTCTGGGCCAGGGGCTTCTCTGTACTCACACCCCCTGCCCAGAACACAATAAATAAGCCGTTAGAAAAAACGCTTCAAGTATGAAGGGTTCGCATCCCACCTCCCCCCAAGTCCCCGTCCAAAACCAAGGGGGGCTCTGAACGCAAAGCCGGCTTCTCTGTAGCTACACCGGTGCTTCAGAGCCACCCCCACCACCTGGCTGGGCTGAGAAACCTGGTTTGAGTTGAAAATAAAAAGCCATCTGGGAAAGAGGAGGGAGTTTTTTTGTGCAGTGTGGAATAGATTCGGCTTGTGTAGAGAGGAGGGGGAATGAGAGCACCGCGGCTCGAGATTGCTCCCGGGACTTTTGTCTTATTACGTACATCCTCCGAGAATTCAAATTAAATCAGACATGGGGAATATAATAGAACAGGCTAGAAGGCAAGATTAAAATCGGGGCTTTGCTTGAGACAGGGAGGACGTATTAAAAATAAAAGGACTGGATTTGTTAACGATGGCAAGCTGCTGGGGGGGAGAATGGTGGCTGTGGGTGTTGGATGGGGAGGAGTAGGGAGCCTGGCTAAGCACACAGAGCCCATGGGGAAGCAGTGAGGATAGGGCCTAGCCGGTCAGTGGTCCCCCACGGAGTGATGGCAACAGGTGGTGGCTACGGCCGAGCCCACAGGCAGCAGCTGAGTTAGCCATGAAGGAGGTAGGTGGGGAAAGGGGATAGAAAGAGGGGCATTAGGGAGCTCTTCCCCCCCAGAGCCTGCAAGCTTCTCTGTAGTCGACGCTAGCAAGGGTGAGGGGGAAAAGCCTAACAACATGTCAGTACTTAAGCTTTTTGGGAACTTCCCAGGGAAAGCTGTCCCTACCAAAGTGGCCATAGGCTGCCGTCCTCTGATATATGGGCTTCTTCAGATCCAGTTCCCTGGAATATACAAGTCATAAGAACATAAGAATTGCCATAGACTGGCTCAGACCCTCAGACAGGGCCAGCTTGCCCTGTCTCCTGTGTCACGCAGGAGCAGGGAACCAAAGCTGGAAGGGAGGGGGCACTGGGGATTTTCCCCCTGTTCATCTCGCCCTTGTAGCCTCCAGGACTGAAGGTTCGGGAGGTTCTGATCCAGAGGCCATGCCCCACTCCTATGCTCCAGAGCACCCAATGCCACTTGGCTCTAAGGGTCCTGTCCTTCTGGCTGAAGTCCCAGCTCCCCCCTAGCTCTGGACGAATCCCACCCCTAAATTCCCCACAGCAGGCACAACTGCCTTGTGCTCACTTCAGACTGGGGGTGTCATACTGTGAGCACCCACTGTCTGGGGGAGACGGCAGCAATCAACCGCCCTGGCTTCCTCTTTGCCAGCTCAGGGTTTGGAAACCCTCATCCTGGCCCCACTCTTTTCTATGCTGAGCAGGCCTGACCATCCATCCATCCATTCCCACACATTCTCGTTTTCCTGTTAGACTCTATCCATCTACCTACCCCACACCACCTACCCACTCATCTCTATCTACCTATCCAACCATTCACCCCACACTTCTATCTATCCATCCCACTCATTAGCCTCGCCTCATCTGGAAGCCCCTCCATACCACTCAACATCCCTGTTGCCCTTTTCTCCATCTTTAGTTCTTCCATCTCCTTTTGGAGGTGTGGGGACCAGAACTAGGTGCAGTATTTCAAGGTGTGGCTGTCCCAGGGATTTATAAAGGGGCATCAGAATACTGTGTCTTGTTCACAGTTCCCTTCATCATCCCTAGCCATGTTGCTTGCCTTTAGCAGGTGCTGAGCTGGTGTTTGTGGCCAACTGATTCGCAGAGCTCTCAGCTAGATGCTAACAGTCCAACCTAGCACAGGGTTTGCCTGGGTTCTTTCTGCCTTGGCAAAGCACAGGACACCCATCTAGCATTGAACTGCATCTACCACGGAGATGCCCATTGTCTCCATCATGCCAGCTCCTGCTGTAGTTCCTCAGTCTCTACCTCTTGGAGTCATTGTGTACCCTGGCCTTAGTAGCAGGCACTGCCCATGAACTAGCATCAAAGCAAAGGACAAGAGCACAGAGAAGGCAGAGCTGTCTCAGAAGCAACCGGTGGGTGAAGCCCCCCCAATACTTACCCCCCTCCCCTCGGCTGGGGGCCCCGGGCTTCCGGGCACAGGTGGAGCTGCTCTATCTTCTATCGTGCATCCAACACTGGTTAACACAGATGGTGGCAGCCGAGGCCCTGAGCTACCCCGCTGGGTGAGTCTAAAGGCAATCTCTGCACGAAGGCATTGGCCCCACTCAGCCCACTGGGACATGAGGGAAGCTCTAGTTGTTGGCCCTCACCCCTTTATAATTCTCCCCTGCCTCGTTAACACTCCCCTGGGCACCGTTACCTGACAATGACGCCAGGGCGGAGGTCAAAGTTCTTCTTGACAATGTCCAGCAGCTCCCGCTCCGTCTTCTGGGATGTGCCGTAGTGGAAGATAGAGATGGAGAGCGGGTGGGAGACGCCAATGGCATACGAGACCTGCAGGGGGGGTGGGCACAGTAGTGTTGGCATGGGACCCTGGCATCTGAGGGAGGTCACACACCCATCTCCCTGCAGGCATGCGGTCTAGAGAAGGCCTCGGTTCTTTTCCCAGTTGAGAAAAAGGCTCCTTAAGGCAGGGAGCCAAGACACCTGGGTTTGCTCTTAGTGGGTAGCAGCAAGGGACAGAACCAGGACTCCTGGGTTCTCATTTCCTTGGGGGGGCAGGATTCCCCCCTCCTTTCTCCATGCTCTGGGGGTCAGCTGGGGTCACCTTGGGAGAGGATATCACCCAGTCCACTGGCACAGTGCCTCCTCTAACAGCTCCAAATGAGGCTGTGAGCTCCCTATTCAGTCATGCCTATGCCTCAGCTGTTCTACGGGGTCTCCAGCATCCTTTCTCCCCTTACCCAGGTCCCCAGCATCCCCCCTGCCCCATACCTGGACCAGCACCCTCCGGCACAGCCCAGCCTTGATGAGAGACTTGGCCACCCAGCGGGCCGCATAGGCCGCCGACCGGTCCACCTTGGTGTAGTCCTTGCCCGAAAAGGCACCCCCACCATGAGCCCCCCAGCCGCCGTAAGTGTCCACGATGATCTTGCGGCCTGTCAGCCCTGCATCGCCCTGGAAGAAAAGATGAATCAGTCCCAGCAGGCCACAAAGGGGGACACCTGGAAGCCTCATGTACATGGAGGAAACTGAAATGGCTTTCATGCTAATTTGGCAGTGGGGAGGCTGAGATCTTGGGGGCGGGGTGTTGGTAGGGAGGAATGCAAAGACCCCAGGGGGGATCCCTGGACAGCCACACCTAGGTGGTCTTTATCACTGATTTCCCAGGTACCCCTGGGGCATACCAGAGGGTGGGGGCTGACAGCAAAGGTGGCTGTGTAATATCAGGAGCCAGGGCTAGGCAACAAAGGAGTCTGGGTAATGGAGAGATGGGAAGATCCAGGGCCTGACCTGGGGCCCCCCAATGACAAAGCGCCCACTGGGCTGCAGGTGGTAGATGGTGTCATCATCCAGGTAGCGGGCAGGCACCACTGCTTTGATGACCTTCTCCTTGAGGGCATCACGCATCTCATCCAGGCTCACATCCTCATCATGCTGCACCGAGATGACAATTGTGTGCACGCGGATGGGCAACACAGCCCCACGGTCCTGCATGTACTGCACCGTCACCTGCGGAGAGGCCATGCTGTCAGGGGTGGATGGTTGGGGCAGTAGAACTGAGACCCCTGGCCCATGACCAGCAGCATGCTGCTAGAACATGGGTGAAGGGCTCAGATGGCAGTGGCAACTGAGGCCCACCTAAAGGAGCCTCTGGGCTAGGGTATAGGAACACTTGGATTGCCAGGGAAATGGAAGCCCACTAGGAGACCTCAGGCCATCAGGGGGACAGGACTGGGACATTGTGTGTGTGTGTGTGGGGGGGGGCGGGGGCGCGGCAGGCCAGTGGAATTGAGGGGACGGAGGACCACGGGTGGCCAGAGTCCCACCTGGGAGGAAACCCCAAGCTGTCAAGGGAACAGTGGGAAGGAAGTGGGAATGGGAGGGATGCTGAGACAGGACTCCTGGGGTCTCATTTTCTAGGGGGCACAAGGGCACTCAAACTGCTGGGGAAACTGGGGAAACAGTTTGAGTTTTGCCCAAAATGAGGCCCCTAAATGCTAAAACTAAACCGCATTTTCTAGGGGGCACAAGGGCACTCAAACTACTGGGGAAACTGAGGCCCACCTGGAAGAAGATCCCAGGCCATCAGGGGGTCAGATGGGGACACAGGGGGCTGGAACACTCCCCCCAAGCATATCCCACAGTCCTATGCACTCAGTCTGCCCTCTCACCTGGGTCTTGGAGTCAGGCCGCAGCCAAGGCAAGGTGCCGTTGCGCCGCAGCTCAGCCAGCTTTGCATTCAGCTTGTGGGCCAACACAATGGTAAGTGGCATGCATTCCTCTGTCTCATCCGTGGCGTAGCCGAACATGAGGCCCTGCATAGGTGGGCGGAACAGCAGGGTGAAGACTTCCCCTGCTGGCAGCCCCAGCTACAACACATCCCCACTTGTCCCGAAAGCTATGGCTCACCTGGTCCCCAGCCCCAACATCCTCCTCACTGCGATCCAGGTGGACACCCTGGGCGATATCTGGTGACTGCTGCTCCAAAGCCACCAGCACATTGCAAGTCTTGTAGTCGAAACCTAGGGGCCAAGTGGGGCAGGGTCACTGGGCTGGCTCTCCACAGGGTGGGAGGGGGTGGGTGGGGACCTCAGGCCAGTCAGAGGGACAGAGCTGGGACATGGGCCACCAGGTATCCAGGCCATTAGACGCACAGGGGCACTCAGCCAGGGAAACAGGCCTACCTGGGAGAAGACCACAGACCATCAGGGGGATGGAAGTGGGACATAGGGGGTGGTGGGAAGCTGCAGCTCAGTCAATTGGGGAAATTGAGGCCCACCTAGGAGGCCCCTGGCTCTTAGGACAACAAGGCTGGGACAGGAGGGCACGGCAGCAGAGAAGAATTGCTCAGGCAGCCAGGGAATCAGGTCCACTTGGAAGGAGATGGCAAGCTGTCAGGGGGATGGGACTGGGACATGGAGGCATTCTGACTGCCAGGGAAACTGAGGCACATTAGAAGGAGATGCCAGGTTCTCAGGAAGTTGGGGCTGAGATATGGTAGGGTAGGAGGGCTCAGACAATGGGGAAACTGAGGCCCTCCTAGACAGACTCACCCTTAGAGGAATCATCGTAGCCAACGTGCTTGATGGTATCACGAACCACCTTCTGGTAATCCACTGCCGCCCGTGACGTGATCTCACCTGCCAGCAGGATCATGCCCGTCTTGGCCACTGTTTCTGAAGGGGAAGGAGAAACGAGGATCAGCCTGGCACTGCCAAAGGCAGGGAAGGTGGGGGGTCCTTCAAAGCTACCACCATCCTGACCTTCAGCCCAGGAACTCACCACATGCTACTTTTGCATCTGGGTCCTGCTTGAGGTGGGCATCCAGCACTGCATCACTGATCTGGTCACAGATTTTATCTGAGGAAAAGCCCAGCAGCAGCCTGTTAGCATCCAAGTCCCAGTACTACCTGCGCATCAGCCAAGAATCCCCCATGACAGCCGTAGCCTTACACAGCCTCCCCCCCAAAGTTATTACTATGGAATCCACAACATCTCAAGGCACCAGTTTAGGTTAGATCTTACATTTTACCCACAATAACCCAAACCCCAATGCTCCTTTATTCCCCCAACTGTCCCCATGGCTGCTCCCCGAGAAAAGCCATGATCACAGCGCCAGTGCCAGCTGGGTGGGACACTTGTGGCCTGGATAAGGAGCCGCTGGCCAGCTCCCCCTCCCCAGCTTTGCAAAGGCAGATTCCAGCACTGGTACATTCTCGTGCGGCTGGAGACAGCTGGGCTGAACCTGCCCAACTGGTTTCAGCTGGTCTGTGCGCAGCTGGCTATAGCACAGAGCTGCCTCCGTCCAGAAACTCCCAGAGCCTGGCTCTGCAAGAAGCACCAGGCTCCTAGGCATGGTGATCAGATGGACGCTGCTTCTTCTGAGCCCACTGTAGCCACCCCACACCCTTCTGGGATCAGCTGAGGGGGATCCAGTATGTGCTCAAACCATGGGGTCAGTTGATTCCTTTCCCCCCCCCGCATCAATCCCCCAATTGGATTGCCAATTTCCTCTGGTTGGCAGTAACAGAATATCACACCTCATGTCTGGAGAGACAGCAGTTTACACTGTTCCCCTCAGTATATCCAGCTCCCTGGCCAGTGACTGGGGGATACAGCCTTCTACCCCAAGCAATGAAATCAAAACACCCTTTAATTAGGGAGGCTGAAAGCTACTGGTTGCAATAGCCCTGTTCACTTCAGCCACTGCAGAAGGCAGATGCTAATGCATGCCATCTTCCCTGTAAAATAAAGGGGGCAAAGGGGCAGAAGCCAGCCCCAAAGCCTGCCCATGATTGGAAGAGCTATTAGAAGTAAGGAAGGGATCAGTTCCTCACAGCTGCAGGCTGAAGAGGCAAGAGGGGAGGGGGGTTTAAATGTCAAGCGGAAGAGAAGGGAATTACAATAGAGACAGGGCTGCCCAAACATGGAGCCATGGTCTGGGAGGGACTGTCTGACGTAAGGGGACTGAAGTCCTGCCAGAGGCGATAGCGAGATAATCTCAGCGCGTAATGGAAATGGAGGGAGCGGTGTCAAAGAGCCCATTGAGAAGGGCTAATCCACGAGGCTGCAAGAGGCAGGGGAAGGGAGGAAGGCTGAGAGCTGAGGTGCCCGGAGGCAGTACCAGCGTGGGGATGGCTGCACTGGGAGAATGAAGGGGCTCTGCTCAGTCCCCCCAACCAGCCTGGTGTGGGCAATGCTTCACAATGGCTGTCTCTATGTGGGGAAGAGGCAACTGTGACTGGATAGACAGCTCTAACCACTGCGTCCCCCAGACTCAGAGCTGTAAAGCAGCACATGGAGGGGGGGGGGTTAATGATAGGGGTCCTAGCCCAACGAGGCTCTGCTCCAGGCTGTGTAGCACGGGCACTCGCAGCATCACATGCGCCTGGGGTGATTCATGCCTCTCTCGGAGCCGCACACCACCATGGCGTCATCGCCTTCTGTGCCCCAGCGATGCCCCTGCCCTGCGCGGCTCTTGTCTCTGATCCCTGCCCCACAGTCCTCCGATCCTGGCTTGTGGGGGCTCCCTGCCCCCTCCCTCCCCAAATCCTGCTCCAGCCATAGCTATTGCCCCCCAGCCCCAGAGGTGGACCCAACCCCCAGCCCTGCCTTCTGGAGTGGTTCCTGCTCCTCACACCAGATCCTGCTCCTGGGGCAGGCCCTGGTCCCAGAGGGGCCCCAACACCCCCTCAATACTGGCTTTTGGGCCAGCCCTCGCCCACCTCAACCCGGCCTCTAGGGTGACACCTGCCCCCCCATGGCCGCTTCGGGGGACTGCCCACTCTTGGGCGCCCAGCTACACTACTGCCATTGCTCCCGTGCACAGACCCTCCTCCCTGCGGGCGCGGCCATCGGCCCCCTCC
>NW_005842485.1:971010-994809 GCF_000455745.1 Alligator sinensis | reverse complement strand
CCCCCGGGCTCTGTCCCCCCCCCCCCGCTCCGCTCCCACCGGGGCTGACCTGGGTGCCCTTCCCCCACGGACTCGGAGGTGAAAAGGAAGCTGCCCTCCTCGATGAAGGCCTCATGGAAGCCGTTAAGCTGCCCGTTCATGGCGGCACCGTGAGCAAAAGGCAAAGAGAGAGCAGGTCGCAGCGGCAGGCTTGGCTAAGTGAGAGCGGCGCCCGTCGAGCCACCGGTATTTATATCCTCCCGGGCCCCGCCCACCAGCCCCGCCCTCCCCGTTGCACCAATCCGTGGGTGGGGGCGCTTGGAACGAACCATTTTGTTGCGGGGGGGAGAGAGGCGGGCGGGGGCTAGGCGATCCCCCCTCCGTGTCCACACCGTCTGGTTAATGATGGGACGTCACTTACTAAGCGGGGAGGCAGTTCTCCACAGGGATTCAGGGAAAGGAGTAGAGGGGCAAAGCATCAGCCTCCCCCTCCCCGTGTCTGCCTAGTGGATTAATCCCAGACACTGGAAGCGAGGGGAGGCAGGCGGGAGCGCTCCTGCGCCTGCGCACTAAGGGCTGTTCCCTTTCCTGCGGGCCACTGTCGCTCCCGCTTTCCGGATAGAGCGGGGCTGCTTCTGCGCAGGCCCAGTCTCCCTACAGCTGCGAGGTGAGGAGAGCCGTAAGGCGGCCTGGCAGCCATCTTGGTTTAGGTCTCGGTCTTTCTATTGTCCACTGTGCAGAGCAGCCCCACAGCCGCCGAGCCCCTGGTCATTTGCCTTCCCCTCACAGGGCTGGAGCACGCCCGCCCCCACTTCCCGGCAATAAATACGGTACCATGTCACTCCTTGCCCAGCCTTTGGAGCCCTTCTCTGAGTGGGTCCTGCTAATGGTGTGCCTGGCTACCATCTTGAACATGGCAGAAGCACGGACGCCAGTGGCTGAGTGCGAGTACGGGTTAGACTATGTCCAACCACAAAAAGATACGGAGGGCAGTCAGGCGTAGAGACAAACTATCGACCATGGAGACGCTCTCCAATGAGGACGGCCAAACTGTCTGGAACCGGATCTTCCACAAGGATGTCTGCAAGGACCACGGGGACTTAAGCTGGTTGATAATGCACCGAGCGCTCCCAGTGAGGGCGTGGAGGTACAAGGAAGGACCAGGGATTTGACTCAATTGCCCCAGGGAAACTTGCCAAAAAGAAGCAGAGATCATGGACCACCTCCTATGGCACTGTCCGTATGCCACGGGTGTGTGGGAAAAGGTAAAACAAGTCCTTGAAGGAGTGAGAGGAGTCAGGTTGATGACAAGGGAGGCAGCGCTGTACGGACACTTGACTGAGTGAAAGCGGTCCCAGGTAACGCACTTCAACCAATTTGTGTCCTGTGTCAGAAGCGCCCTGTGGCAGTGCAGGAACCTGCTGTTATACAGGCACGCCGAGCTCAAGGAAACAGATTGTGTTAAAATCTTTCTGAGCGAACTTCAGTCCTACCACCGGAAATCGGTGAGCGAGGGTGGAGAGGACGTAGCCAACTTCATCTGGAAAAGCGGCACCTGGCGCAGGTTGTTTAAAGACCCCCGGGAGGGGAAGTGGACAAAGAGAACAAAGAGGACAGACACGCCACTGGACCTGGAGACAGCAAGGACTACAACAGGATCAGCAGCAGCGGAAGTGACAGCGACATCGATTGCAACAAGGACAGTGAATGAACTGAGAATGTAAACCCCAAATTGGGGTTTGGACTAAAGGACTGTAATTTGGGTAGGTGAGGGTGGAGGGTGGGTGTGCAGAGGCACAGGGAAGTAGGTGTGTTTATTGTAACGGAAAGCGTAAGTTTCTTAATGTAGTTTTAGGATGTGTGATGGAAAGTTTATGGTAGAGGATGTATATATATAAATCTCTATATAGAAATATCTTTTATAACAAAAAAAAAAGGCTGAGGAGAGCCTGACAGGGCTTTGCTTGCACCAGAGGCCTTGCCAAGCCATGTGGGCCCACTGCCACATGCCAGGCCCCACTATGCCTGGGCATCCTCCATGCTCAAAATGGCAGGCGTTGGAGAACACTTGCTTGCCAAACCCAGTGGCAGGCAGCAGGGGTCAATCCTAGCTCCCAGGCCTTTAGGATGGAAGCAGCCATTTGATCACAGTAAGGTGGATTTGGGAAGGCTGGACTAGGATGAGGCTGACGCTGGAGCTGGAGGCACACAGGAGTCCATCTAGGGGCAAAGACTGGGTTCAAGATAGGGCTCTGTGGCCTTGTGGAACCATGTGGCAAGACCTGTAACATTTATAAGCTCTGCCTCTGATCCCAGGGCCGCCCGGAAAAATGCCAACGGCAGCTGCATTTGCAGCCTGCATTTATTTGGCTTTTATCCTCTCGGGCCAGCGGCAGAGATGCCCAGTAAAAGCCAGAGCTGCAAGCCTCTGCGTTTTCCTCTAGTACGCAACCTCTGCTGACTTGCCTCTCCGTCACATGCAGTCAGCATCCCCCCTTGTTTATAAATGTCCACACCAGCCTGACAAATGCGACTGGGCAAAGATAAGGCCAGGTTTACATCTGCTGGTTCACTGGGATATCTTGTGCCCAGAACAAATGATAAGAGACGTACACAGCCACTTCTGCCCTTGCCCTGAGATAAACACATGGATCTGTATTGCCAGTGGCTGCATTTCAGGTGCAATTAGTGTTTAAAAAGGTCAGATGCTGTGGAAAAAACAAAACAAAAAGCCTGGCCAGAGATGGAGTTTAGAGATAGATGATCCAAGGCCTTTTCTTTCCTCCTTTCTTCCATTGTTCCTGTATGTCCCCTTGCCTGCAGGTTCCAGTGTCAATTATAATCAAATAGAGCTGGAAATGTTATAATGCCTTTCATTTTTTTTTAAATGCCGGGGGAAACGTTTTAAAAAGCATGATTTCTCCCATCTTTTGCAGGCTCGGAAACAGAAGCCTGGCACAAACCAAAGGCTGTACAGAGATACCTTGAAGCAAAACTGCTCATAGACAACGAGCTGCAACCAAGCCATGGGGTGAGCAATCCTTGACTGTTGCAAACTTGTTCGCAATCAGTGACATTTTGGACTGGTCTGAGGTCACACCTCTGGTTCCTGGTGTGTCTCTTTCCACCAGGTATGTGCTAGCTTGCTTTTTATTTTCTATGGGGCTTCTTCCAGTGGCAACATGTAGGGGGCACATGGGGGTGCACGCGCACCCCCTGAGAGCGCTGGTGTACCCCCTGACCGGCTGTGCTCCCCGCCTAGGAGATGGCAATGAGGGGCAGGCTGGAGTGCTGGTGCCCCCCTTGCAAGTGCCAGCCGGGGAGTGGGATCCTCCCCCCGTCACTGACTGGCTGCTGCGGAGGGGGGGGACACACACGACACATGCCCCCTGACTAAGGCATGGCTGCTTCCCTCTTCTGGGACTCTGTCTCCTTTCCTTCCTCTCTGTTCCTTCCTGCCTCGCTTTCCCTTTTCTGTCCCTTCCTTTGTCTTCCTGTTTGCCTCTGTGCTGCCTTTTTCTGCTTTTTTAAATTTTCTTTTTTTGCACAGCCGTTAGGAAGGATTTGGGGCCTTCTTGAAAGCTGTACCCCCCAGGGATATTGCAATGCCATCCGTGTTCACAATCCTTGGCATAGCAGCTTTTGCCTTGGGTACGCAAGGCCAGGGATGCATTGGTGCTCTGCTACCAAGTGCCCTTGTTTCCTGCATTTGGGGCAAAGGTTGGGGATGTTCTGAGCAGAGGACAAGCCCACAATGTGGTCCCAGGGTGATTGCAGTTCTCCTGGGACCCAAGCAAGCTTCTCAGGCAGGCTCTCTGGTCCATGCCCCAAATTTATCCCACACCTTTTCCACGGTCATATTTCCACAACCAGAATTTTACATCTGCCTCTTACCAGGCCAGACAACATGTCCACAGTCATGATGCTTTCTCATTTGTTGTAGGCCTGGAACCTGCCCCCAGCCTACACACCCACACGTTCCTTTCAACATCTGAACACTCATACTCCTCTGAGCCAGTTAGTCTCTAAGGTATCAGCTTGACACAAATCCTGAAGCAGTAGGACTGGAAGGGTCCTCCATAGGTCATCTATTCTTGCTCCACTTAACACAGTGAATCATCTGTTCAGAACCTCCTGTTAGTTGGCATGGATCCAGTAAAAGAAGGGTTCAGGGGGTTGTACAGAGATGAGCCCAGCTCCCTGGGCTGCCCCAAGATACCACCTCCCATGGCGGAGAGAGCACTTAGTGGATGGGAACTGAAGAGCACTAAGAGCAATCCCATCTGGGGATACTGTCTCCATGACCTCCGCCTTCCCAGAATGCTGGACTTGCATTCCTGACCCTTTAAAAAGAGGCTTTGATTGGTGGGGGGAAAATACTGAGCAAACAACACCCCCCCCCCCCCCTGACACTGAAGAAGCACAGTGCAGCAATGGTCCGCCATGCTTCTCATTGCCCCCACCCCTCTTATCCACCCAGTGTCTACAGAGATTTGGTTTTCCCTAACAGATCTGTCTCCTCCATTGACTTCAGCATCCTCCAGCTTCCTGGAGGGATAATGGGAGAAGGCAGCAAGCTGCGGGGGAAGCTAGACAGGTATGAAAATAAACAGGAGGCTGGGAAAAGGAATCATAGACTCATAGGGAAGTGGAGCTGGAAGGGACCTCCAGAGGTCACAGGGAGAGGTCTAGTCCAACTCCCTGCCTGAGGTAGGATCAGCCCTGTCCAAACCATCCCATACAAATCCATCAACCTCTTGATAAAGCTACCGTCAACCCTGACACTACACCAGACATCACACCTGACCCTGCCACAGGGAAAGCAGTGGGGGCACAGCTTGTTAATAGATGCTTTAGACATCCCAGGGAGAGGCCCTGCCCTACTACAAAGGAAAGCAAGAACTTTCCCCAATCTGTACCAGACTGAGCAAGGGGAAAACTCCTCCTTGACCCCAATGCAGTATCAGTCTGAGCCTGAGCAGGACCCTCTAGCTAGGAACCTCTGGGTCTGAGCCCTAGCAGGAGCACTGGCATAGACGGGTTGCCATCCCCAGCCTGGACTGCAGCCAACACCTAGTGCTTTTGAGGAAGGCTTAAAACCCCCTGACACATGTAGCAGCAAGGGGGGTGGGGAGGCGGAGGTGTGTTAATTCCCTCCCAGCCCCCTGCCAACAAGCAGGGAAGCCTTGGGAAATCCCCAAAGCAGAACACAGGCATAGATCATCCCCAACCAGTGGCTGTCCAACCTCTCCTCACATATCTCCAGTGACAGACAGTGCACACCTTCCATGGGACCTCTTTCCTTGTCAACTTCTGCTCTGCTGATAAAGTCCTCCTAAAACAAAGGTGTCCTGATCCTGAGACTACTAGAAGCATTGCAGGAGAGTGGGGGAGGGGGGGGCATTGGATTAAAGCAATGGGCTTGACATGCTGTGTCTCCAAGGCTGGGTCTGCCTCCTCCAAGCAGACCTGATGTTGCCCCAGGGAGGGGGGCATTAACCTCTTTGATTGCTCAATCCAGGCCTCTCCCCATGGCACCCGACCCAGGCAAGGCCCTATCACCAGCTGCCTGTGATCATTATTAGTCACTCCCTGGCCCTCAACCCCCACTGCCCTCCCAGTCCCCCCAGCCCTTCCCAGCTCCACCCACCCATGGTGACACAATCTTTGCCCAGGACAAAGTCCTTGGCAATACACACGCAAGGTACCCGGCCTCACCCTGCCCCAGCCAGCATTGTTGGGACCCAAGCAGGCATAGATGGTGCTTCCTGGGCTCTGAGGATGGCTTGTTAAGGCGAGGTGCTAATTAATAAGCTTTCTAGAGGTCTCCATGCTCAGTAGGTGACCTCTTCTAGTCCCCTGAGGGGATGAGCCTGGGAGCTCATGGCTTGGGGCTCAGCCCCGTTTCTGTCCCCAAAGGGTGTCTGGATCCTGAGATCCTACCCCTATCAGTTACTCTTTCCAAGAGGAATTCTCTGGGCTGGATCCTGCCCCACATCCCCGGAGCCCCCGTCAGACCCATGGGCCTGGCCTGGGCTGTGGGGTTGCCAGCACCCCCATTCACTTGAAGATCCAAGGTGGTGGGGGCCTGTTGTGTGTCTAGCTCTCTGCCAGCTGTCTTGGGCCAAGTCTGTGGCAGGGGGCAGGGATAGATCAGGCCTGCTCCCTGCCTCACAGGGATTGGATTAGGAGCTGGGGGGGACCCATTCACGGCCCCCTCACCAGCCCCATGGCACCTTCCTTTAGTGTCCTGCTGCTACCCCACTTGCTGGGCCTGAGAGAGGTGACTGAGGCCACATAGGAGGGAGCTGTGGGATTGGTGCTCAGTGAATGTCCCTCCTCTGGGTGCCAGGAAGAGGCTAGCTGTGCTCTATGCCCCCCGCCATCCGAACCCTACAGCTGCATGATGCAACCAAGCCATGATCTTGCCTATTGCTGGTGCCCGACTGGCTCTGGCCAGCACAGCAGGTCGGTGCACCCCCACACCCATGCCCCAGGGCTCAGGAGGTCAGTATGGCCTGGCAGTTCTCTGCCACCAGGCTGATGCAAGATCTAGAGCCTCTTTGCTTAGCCCAGGTGTGGGAGTGTCTCCAGTCTCTCTGTGTTACTGGAACCCAGGTATGTGCAGCGAGATCAGGACACATTAACTGTCCCAGCCCCTGGCCATGCCCCACTCTACAGCAGAGACTTGGGGTGGGGGGAGCTAAGAGGAAGTAGACCCCACAGTTTTCCACCCCCCCACACACACTTCATGCCACCCAGTCAGCCCTGATTCCCACACCAATGCTATTTTTGCCTTTCCTGCTTCAATTTCTCCTTTGCCACTGCTCTTCCTCCCACAAATTGCCCCCCAGTGAACCCCGGCAGTGTTTTGCATCATGGGAAACCATCTACATGGCCCTGTTGTTCTCCCTCCACACCTTTCTCAGGAGGTATCACCCATGCCAGTAAATCCACCAGCTCCAGCTTTTCCAGAGGGGTTAAGGGGCGAGGATATAACCCCTCCTCCCTGCACCATGATTAAGGAAGCCTCCAGTGGGGACAAATCCTTCTGCTTTGTCTGCCTCACGTGTGAGCAAGGGGTCAGTTGTGGGAAGATGTGTAGGGTATTGGGGGGAGGGGGGAAGATGCCAGGCTAATTCCCAGCTCTAGGCTCCCTTCTCCCCCCACCCAAACCCCAGGCGATGGGCGTCAGGGCTGGGCCAGGCTTCCTGGAAGTTGCGATCACTCTGATGGTGGCTGCTTCTAATTGCAGGATTCATGTGTGCAGCCTAAACAAAAGCCGTGCTGACTTGACCCAGCTGCAACCTCACCCACCTCCCAGGTGAGCTAAGCACCAAGGGGTAGCTCCCCCACACATCTGGCTGGAGCGGGGGAGACAGAAAGGCAGAGAGGGGAGCAGGTGCAGACGTTGTGGGGCCTAGCATTCCCAGCAGGGGAGCCACCTTCCCTGTTTCTCCCACTCTCACCCCACTCCAAGTGCCATGGGGCCATGAGGATCAACTCACCTCCGGTTTATACACTCTGAGGCTGGCACCTGACAGGCACAGAGGCCCGGCCTGGGAGGGGTAGGGGACCAAACTCCAACTTAACTTTCCGCCCAAATCCAGATTCCCAGCAGCTTTCCCCCCTGCTAGAACGAGGCTTCTGATCACCCCCCTTCCCCCACCCCAGCATCGATCACTCGGTGCCTGATGCCTCTCATCTCTTCTAGGGGAATCAAGGCATGATCCTCATTGTCCGCACTGCCTGCCAAGCTGTCAGGGACTTGTCCCCTAGGGGCTGGGATACACCCGCTACACCAAATGCAGGCTGGCCAAGCTGCTGACTGGCTGCTGTAGGGGGGGGCAAGTGGGATCACATGGGTAGAGGAACAGGTGCAAGAGGCACCGCCAGCCTGAACTTCCCTCTCTGGGAATCACCCCCACTCCCGATCCGCTCACTGTAGACAGCGGGGAGGCCACACGGGGCTATTCTGAATTCTGCCCTGGTATAAATAGCCCTGGCCTGGAGGCAGGGGGATCCAGGCAGGGGCTGGGCTTGGAAGCTGCTGGGCTGGGGCCAGCTACCAGCTCTTCTCCCCCTCTACCTCATGCTGTACACTGAAACTGGCTGAAGGGAAGCCCCCCTGCCCAGGAGCCTTGTTTGGGCTCCTGTTGGGGTCTGATTCTGCCTGGGGGAAGCAAAGACTGGCTGTGGGCAGACTCCAGGCTTGGGTGGGGGTTACTGCCTGAGGGGATGGGGGGTACCTGGCAGTGGGGGAGCAAGTGAAGTTGGGTGTGGGAGGCCACACCCTGTAAGTGGGTTAATCCAAGGGCTGTCTAGTGCCAACTCCAGAAGGGGGAAACTGAAGCTAAACACTGTTTATTGTGACCCCCCAGCTGGGGACAAGGAGGAAGTGGGTACAGCAAGGATGCAGGTGTCCTGGCTGGCTTGGCATCAGCTGGGGGTGGGGGAGGAGGGAGGGCTCCCAGACTGCCTCCCAGCCTGAGGCCTGCCATTGTTGCTCTACCCTGACACTGGTCACAGCTGCAGGGCTGAGGCTGGCAGGGAAGGGGAAGGGGCTGGGGTGGCACTGGGTGCCCCCTCCCCACCAGGCACTCAGGGCTTCACAGGGTAGAGCAGGCGGGTGTGCTGGCGGGCGCAAGTGGTACCATCCACCAGCACGAGGGGGTGCTGCATGTAGTGCCAGACCATACTGGGCACACTGGGAAAGAGCTGTGTGCATGTGGAAGGGGGAGGGTGGTCAGGGGGGCCAGGCTGGGACCCCAAGCCCCTGGCACTGGGGGGTGCTCAGCATGGCCAGCCCCCACCCCCCTAGGATATCCCAGCCCTCACCCCTTGGCACTGGGCACATCCCAGCTGGGCACCCACCTCTGGGCAGGCGTTGGTGCGACCCAAGGCAAAGGGCCGGGGCCCTGGAATCAAGCGCACAGGGATGTTGTAGACACGGGCACCCAGGAGTACAGCCAAGGTGTAGGGCTGGGGACCGCCACGCCCAGAGCGCCGCACAAGGTAGGCACCATCCTGGGGGCAGGAGCAGGGGTCACCACCACCAGGGGGGCTGCTCCCCATTGGGTTTAGGGGAAACCAAAGCAGGCAGGCAAGCAGGGGACTAAAGGCAGTGGGGAGGCAGCAGCTGAGTGGGAGAGAACCCAGAAGTCTTGGACTCTGCCCTCCCGCTTGCTCTAACCACTATGGCCCTCTTAGAGCTAGGGAGGGAACCCAGGCATCCCAGCCCCCCACCCCACCCTGGAGCTAGGGAGAGATCCCAGGTGTCCTGATCCCCTAGTCTGTGTTCTAACCACTAACCTGACCTGGAGCTAGGTAGTGAACCCAGGCACCTGGGCCTCACAGACTGCTCTGACTCTAAGCACCACACCCCATCCTCTTCCCAGAGCAGGGAGAGAACTCAGGCGTCCTGGCTCCCCAGTCCCCGGTCAACTCAATCCCGCTGGATCCCAGCCCCCCTCCAAGCAGGGGAGAGAACCCAGGTGTCCAGGGTGGGAGGGGTACCTTATTGGCATAGAGCAGGGCAGTCTCAGCTGTTTGCCGGTCACAGCTTCCTGCATACCAGGGCTGGGCACAGAGCTCAGGGTCCTGTGGGCATGGGAGGGGAGGGTCAAGACAACCCTGCCCCTTCCCCCCCCCAACTCCCCCCAGCCAATCTCTGCATGCCCAGAAATACTCCCTCTGCCTGGCACTTACCCCTGTGGGGAGGATCAGGTACCTGAGAGGCCCCCATTGCCTTAGGGTGGGGTACTTACCTCCATGGGGGACCCACTCCCCTCAAGGCAGCAGGGGGCTGGAAGAGACAGGACACAAGGTTATGGGGGGGGCTGCAGGTTGGGAATGAGGGGCACTGGCAGGGCTGAGGAACATGGGGGGCACTCACCTGGGGGAGGCTGGAACTGCACGTAGGTTGCATCCTCAAGAGGCCCCTCCTGGAAAGAGACCCTGATTATCAGTGGGCAGGGTGGTCCCAGCTGCCACATGCCATCCACACCCCTCAGCTGGGTGCTCCCTGCCCAGACCTGGGGGTGGGGGTGGCCATCTCCAAACCTGGATGCTTGGGTTTTCTCCCCAAGGCTCCCAGGTTCTCCCCCAGTTCTTGGTGCCATGTGCCTTGGTGCCATGTGCCTCAGTTTCCCAATGGATAGAACAGAGCCAGCCCTGCCCAGGTACTGGGGGGAGGCATCCCTGCACACATGGGCAGCATGGAGACTCTGACCCACAGGGGAGAGGGGGATGTTACCTTGCGCTTCAAGGGGTCTGGGTTGGCACCTGCCGGCAAAGATGGCATGAATGGAACTCATCCTCTCAATAATTCCCACCACTCAAGAAGCCCCACCAACCCCCTGCTCTCCCCTGTGACTGCCCACCTACATCTGAGCATGGCCAGGCCCAGGGTGGGCAGGGAGCTGCGGCGGGTAGAGGAGGGCATGGCCCCCCACCCCTCAACTTCCTCCTCCTCTTCCTCGGCGGTGGGTGCCAGGCTCACCGCCGACAGGAGCTGCAGACACAGCAGGTGCCTGTCAAACACCCATCCACAGCCCCCACTGACATAGGGGGGCCAGAGGTGGGCAAGGGAGAGGGCATGGACTCACCCTGGCTGGGGGCAGGCAGGGGGCAGGCTCCGAACTGCGCCGTGCCCAGGTATGGTCTGTGGACAGCAAAGGGGTTGGGGAGTGCCCCCAGCTCCCCAGGTCTGCCCTCCCAAGCCCACCCACTACCTGCCCCCATGCCCCCTGCCTCTGTCACCTCCTGCATCCGTGGCCCCTAGTGCCCCCTTCCCCCCGGCCCCATGCTCCATAGTGCCTCCTGCCTCCATGTCCCCCTTGTGCCTCCTGACCCCCTCACTCCCTGTCTCCATGCCGCCTAGTGCCCCACATCACCCCCTTACCCAGGTAGGTTCCCTCAGGCAGCAGCTGAGCCTGGGCAGGTGCCACCCAGCGGAGCAGCCCTTCACAGGGGGGCACCTCATACATGTCTTCCTCATCAGGGGCCGGTGGCTCTTCACCACGCTGTTGGTGAGAGGAGAACATGCTGCCGGGAACTGTCCAGGGGAGGGGCAGGGCCTCAGGACCAAGGGGAGGGGCCAGTGTGAATGGGCAAAGCCTTAGGGTTTGAAGGGACATGGCTAGGGAGAATGTGTGGGGCATCAGGTGGTCAAGGGGCAGGGCTAGGGGAATGGGTGGGGCTTTGGGGTGCCTATGGGGTGGGGCCAAAGGGGGTGGGCAGTGTCTCAGAGGGCTCTAGGGAGGACCAAGGGGGTGGGGCGTGAAGTGGGAGGGGTCCTCACCTTTGGGCTGGGGGTAGGCAGGACAAAGTGGCCCAGGGGCGGGCTAAGAGTGGGTGGGGCATTTGTGGGGTACCAGGGTAGGGCCAGGTGGGCAGAGGGTGGGGCAGTACTTACCAGGTGCTCCCAGGTGTCTGTAACACAGGCAGGCGCCCAGGTGAGGCTGTGCCCCTTTCCCACCCCAGGGCATGCTGGGAATCTGGCTGCCCCGGGTCATGTTGGGATGGGGGCACCCAGAACCCAGCCCCCTCCCCCCAAGCCGCTGGCACCTACCTGGTCGCTTGGGCGGTGGTGGTGGGGGCCGAGACCTGTGGGCAGGGCACACAGCAGCGCCCTGTGAGCACCTGTCCCCCCTGGGCACTACCCCCACCCCTTTGCCTGCCCCCTGCCACCCATGAGAAGGCATCCGGGTGGTTACTTACAGGCTCCGGGGCACACCAGGCAGGCTCTGCAAGGAAACACAGGCTATCACAGGCTCCCCAGAGGGCTCCAGCCCCCTCAAAGGAGGCAGGCACCCCCAGCGCCCCAGTGTAAGGGCAGGAGTGAGGGGCCCCTGGCACCCCTCAGCCTGGCACTCACCATCGCAGCACTGCTGTGCCAGCAATGCCCGCTCCAGTCTGGCACCACCTAGCTTTGTGCTGGGATTTGCATGGGCAGCAGGAAGGGGTGGGGGGCACCTCCCTGCCCCCCTGCTGCCACCCCCAGGTGCAGGGGTCATGTAACATCTATGCAAATGACCTGCTTTGCATCTCCATTCAACCACGCCCCCTTGCCCAGGCCCTGTCCTAGCTAGGGCTGACCACGCCCCTCCAGGCCTGGCCATACCTCCTAGTCCCACCCCCAGCGCCTGGGCCTGAGCTGCCTGCACTTCCTACCATACAGTGACCCTCCAGCCCAGTGCCCGCCTCCTACCCACAATCCCTTGCAAGCCTCTCCCCTGATATCACTCTTTACTACCCACAACCTCCTGCAGGCTTCTTCCCCCCCCCCCCCCCCAGCTACCCACAGTCTCCTGAGGGCCTCTCCCCAGGGTCTGTATTGCCTCCACACTACCCACAATCCTTTGCAGGCCTTGCCCCAACTCCCCCCATTACCCACAATCCCCTGAGGGCCTCTTCCCAGCCCCAGCCATGGCTCTGGTGCCCCCCAAGCGGCGGCGGAAGCAGGTGCCCGTGGGGGCCGAGGGCCAGGCTGAGGTGGCGGGGGCCCCAGGGGGGCTGGTGCTGTGCCTGGTGCAGCGGCGCATGGGGGCCTCACGTTGTGCCTTCCTCACTCGCCTGGCCCGGGCTCGGGGGTTCCGTGTGGATGGGCCCCGCAGGTGAGAGCTCCCCTGGGAATCTGCTGCAGGGGACTGCCAGGGGCTGTGGGTCAGGAGTGAGGGGCACCAGCAGGGCTGGGGGTTGGTGGCGGGGTGGGGGAAGGTCCCTGATACTAACCCCCCAGGTACTGTCCCCCAGTGCAGCATTGACCCACGTGGTGGCTGAGCAGCTGACGGGGGATGAGGCAGCTGCGTGGCTGGCACGGGAGCGTGGAGGGGTTGGGGGTCCCGGCCCCCAACCAGCCATGTTGGACCTGAGCTGGCTGACCGAAAGCATCAGCGCTGGGCAGCCTGTGCCCGTCGAGCCACGGCATCGCCTCCAGGTGAGCAGGGGTTATTGAAGGCTTTGGGGGGCTGGGGATCCCCCCGTACCAGGCACTGACTCTCACCTTCTCGTCCCCCAGGTAACAGTGACTGTGGAGCCCAGCCTGCAGGTGGCGCCCTATGCCTGCCAGCGCCGCACCCCCCTGGACCACCCCCACCCTGCCCTCGTGGTATGGACACAAGGGTCACCTGGATGCTGGGTTCTCCCCAGGTCCCATGGGTAGCAAGCAGGTGGGAGTGGGTGTCAGCTACTGGGGGGAGAGGGGGGCATGCAGTGCTCCTCACTGCCCCCTGGTGGCTGCTCCTGGTACCATGGTGACTCCCCTGCAGATGGCACTGGAGACTCTGGCAGAAGCTGCCCTGTTTGAGGGTGAAGAGGCACGAGGCCTGGCATTCACCCGCGCTGCCTCTGTACTGCGCTGCCTGCCTCGAGCCCTGCGGGGTACGCATGAGCTTAGCGGCCTGCCCGGCATCGGGGGGCACTCCCACCGTGTCCTTCAGGTACCTTTCCAGCCCTGATGGTGCCCCTCACTCTCAGCCTGTAGCTCCTTGCCCCCCACCAGCCTGGCCAGTATTCCCACTCCTGACTCAGCCCTTCACTCCCAACCTGAAGCCCTCTGCCCCCACCCCTCAGCTGTGCTGTTGCCCCTCACTTCTGACCCACAGCTTCCTGCCCCCTGTAGCCTGGCTGCTGCCCCTAACTCCTGACCCACAGCCCCCTGCCCTCCCAGCCCAGTCGGTGCCCTTCACTCCCTGCTAGCTCCTGAGCCCCCAGAAGTCCCCCGTCCCAACCAGGCCAGGGCTTGGGGTTGCAGTTGAACATTTGGCCACCGGAGGGCAGCAGGCACAGCCAACTTCCACCAACCCTGACCGTGCCCCTCACTCCCAACCCACAGCCCCCTGCCCCCCCCAGCCCTAGGTTCCCCTCAGTCCAGATGTGCAGCACTTGCCCCACTAAAACTGAGCTTGGGGCTGTCTCCCGGGCAGGAGGTGCTGGAGGATGGGGTCTGTGCAGAGGTGGAGGCAGTGAAACAGTCAGAGCGATACCAGACCATGAAGGTACCGGGGTCAGCAGGAGATGGAGTTGGTCGGGGGGTTGTGGGCCTGGAATGAGGGGCACCGGCAGGGCTTGGGGAGGGGGGCAAGGGCAGAAGCAGGGGGCTGCAGGGTGGGAGCGAGGGGCAGTGGGGCTGGCCAGAACAATGCCTACTGCTGCCCTCTCCTGGCTCTTTGTGGATCTGTGTCTGCCCCATTGTGGCTCCTCTGAGGAGCAGTAGCTGGTTTCTTACTGTGTCTCGCTGCCTTCCCTTCCTTCCTAGCTGTTCACCCAGATCTTTGGGGTTGGGGTCCGGACAGCTGACCGCTGGTACCGGGAGGGGCTGCGGTCACTGGGGGATCTGCAGTCGCACGGGACCCGGCTGACCAGGGAGCAGCAGGCAGGTGAGAGGGGGGGCAAGCAGGGGGCTGCAGGTCAGAGGGCACCAGCAGAGCTGAGGGGGAGTGGGCAGGGGCTATGGGTCGGGAGTGAGGGGCACAGCCAGGTGTGGTCTCAGCAGTATCCCCCACAGGGGTGGAATGCTTTGAGGACCTGGCTGTACCTGTGGGCCGGGCTGAGGCCGAGGGCCTGGCGTGCCTGGTGCTGGATGCTGCTGCCCGCCTGCTGCCCAACGCCTCTGTCACACTGGCTGGGGGCTTCCGAAGGTAACTGTTCCCCTCTCCTGGGGCCTGGCCCTGCCCCTAAGCAGCAGCAGGCCAGGCCAGGCCCCCATCCTTTGACCCTTCCCCTCTGCTGCAGAGGCAAACCCCATGGCCATGACGTGGACCTGCTGCTGTCGCACCCTGAGGAGGGCCGTGAGGTGGGACTGCTGGGCCCTCTTGTTGCCTGGTTGGAGGAGCAGGTGAGTGGGGCCTCAGGGGGCAGGGACAGCTGACTGGCTAGGCTGCAGGGAAGGGGCAGGACTTGCGAGGACTTCATGTTGTGGAGTGGGGTCTAGTTACAGGGCAGAGGGAGCCCAGACAGCTGGGTTCCCTGCCCACCCCATCTCTCTCCCCACCCCCAGGGTCTCCTGCTGTACCAGCACAGCCAGCACAGCAGCTACACCACCACAGCGGAGCCCTCTTCCAGCTGTGGGCCCCTGGACCGCTTTGAGCGCTGCTTCACCATCCTGCGCCTGGTGCTGCCCGCAACAGGCACCGGGGTGCGGGCCTGGCGGGCTGTGCGCCTGGACCTGGTTGTCGTTCCCCACAGCCAGCTGCCCTTTGCCCTGCTCGGTTGGACTGGCTCCCGTGTAAGTGCCCCAGGGGGTGGATGGGGGTTCTAATTCAGCCCTTGGGGTTCCAGGTCGCTGTGGTACATGCTGGGTTCAGTGCAGCCCAGCTCAGATTGCTCCAGCCTCCTGGAGGGTTGCCTGTCCTGGATTCTAGGTCATTTGTCCCAGATGATCCTGGGATACCTTGCAGTGGGTTTTAGATCACGCCATTCTTCCAGGGAGCTGCATGTCCCAGGCCAGTGCCCTCCAGTTGCAGGTCATAGCTGGGACACTTAACAGTTGGGCTCAAGATCACTCCATCCTCCCGGGCAGCTGCACATCCTGGGGTCTGAGTCAGGACTCGTTCCAGGCCAAGTGGGTTCTAGGTCACTCCATGCTCCTGCTTGGCTGCATGCTGTTTTAGGTCAAGGCTTTCATTCTAGATCACAGCTGGGACACATTACAGTGGAATTTAGCTCCTTGCCACATGTTCTAGGTGAGGGAACTCTATGGTCCTGTGTCAGAACACACAGACCTTTGTAGCAGGGTTCTAGATGCCTGGAATCCAGAGGGGTTGACCATCACCCTGCTACATGCTGCAGTGGGTTCTAGGTCCAGTCTTGGTCATATGGTGCAGGATGTTCTAGATCCGTGGTCTAGTCCAGAGACTGGTGCTGGGTCCTAGATCTGTTAGCCCTTTTTACCCGGGTTGAGAGGGAACCTGGGGGATGCAGCTGTATAGCTATGAGGGCACCAGGGAGTGGGATTGGATCTGCCTGACCCATGCCGCTGCAGCACTAACTGCCCTCCCCCCCCCAGCACTTTGAGCGGGAGCTACGGCGCTTTGCCCGGCATAAGCGGGAGATGGTGCTCAACAGCCACGGGCTCTACAACATGCAGCAGGTATAGCTGCAGGACATCATGGGATGCTGGAGGAGGGCTCAGGTTCCCAGCATGGCTATAGGAGGGTGCCCTGGTACATGCTGGAAGGTTGGGGTAGGGCAGGGCTCTGAGGTGGTGCCTGGCTATGGGGATGACCCCATGCACTATGGGATGCTGCAGGGCTGTGTGAAGTGCCCCAGTGCACTGTGGGGTGTGGAGGGAGTGCCCCAGTGCACTGTGGAATGCTGAAGGGCTGTGAGGAGTGCCTTGTTGGAGTATGGGGAAGGATGGAAGGAGTGCCTCAGTGAACAGTGGGATGCCAAAATGTGACAACTATTTTACCTGGGTTCTGTGGTGATGCTTGGGTGTGAGGTTGGCCATGTGCATAGTAGGATGCTGGGGTGGGGGTCTGGCTCTGCCCCACCCCACCCCACCTTACCTTGTCTCCACAGGGCACCTTCCTACCAGCAAGCTCAGAGGAGGAGATCTTCCAGCACCTGGGCCTGGACTACATTCCCCCCACCCTCCGCAATGCCTGACCTCACCCCAGACAAATAAACCCCCTGACCATACCCCATCATGACCCACATCTGATGCTGATTTGAACTGGGCCTAGGTAGGGCTAACCTCTCTGCTAGGGCTGGAGGCAGTCTCAGGACCCTCCCCAGTGGGCAGAGCCTGTTGGGGCTGTCCCCTCTCACACCCTAGGGGGCAGAGCCTCTCAGAGCTAGGTGCACTCCCAGGCAGGGACTGATGCCCTTTATCCTGGTCTCCCTTGGGCACAGTGTCTGGGGCTTGATGCCAGGGTTTATGTCCAGCTTAGGGCCATGGAGCGTGGCTGCCCCATACTGCCCTGGTGTTTGCCTCACCAGTGGGTACCAAGCTCCAAGCAGGGGCAGGGGTGCATCAGTGCTAACCCATCCACAGTGCCAATGTCTCCGGTACACGCCAGTCATGGATCCCCCACCCTTGCCTGCTGACCTGGAGAGACACCTGGTTTCATCCCCCCCTCCCATGCTTGTCACTATAGACCTATCCACAGGGAACTAGGTTGCCCCCAGTCCCCACCACAGTCTTGGAGGGGTGCCCGTCGAGGTTGGCAAGGCCCAGGGGGCACAACCCCATTGCACCCCAACATCACACGCCCAGACAGATTGTAGAAAACGCTTTATCAGGTCCTTTTTTTTTTGTCTGTATAAAACACACGGGAGAAACCTAAGCCAATCAACACGCCAATTGCTGCCACGTGACAGGGACTGGGAGGGTGGGGGGGGTTCTGTCTGTCTAGAGGACATACAAAGGTTTAGCTCACGTCTACGGGCGCTCGTCTATGCTCTTCCGGTTACCTAGCTTGTTTAAAAAAAGATTCCACATGTCCCCAGATTTCATCCGGCCCAGGTCCATACAGTACAACGACAGAGAGGGCGAGGGCGGCGGCGGCAGTGCCCCCCCTACGCAGTCTTCTGCTGACCCTTCTTTCCGATCAGAGACTTGTGGATGTGTGGGATGACGCCTGCAGACACAGTGGGAGTAAGCAGGGGGCTGGGGGAAGCCATGGGGCCCTAGGGTGGCCTCGTGCTCCCCACCCCTCCCCTCGTGAGTCCAGCTGCATTGGAGGAGGAGAGCTATGGAGCTGATAGATACAGGAGATTGGTGCTGCCAAGCTTCCAGACCCACATGCTAACCAATCCTAGTGTGTAGGGGGCCAGGCCAGGCCCTAGGGTCCAATCCCTGTCTGGGAGACCAGGAGGGGGCAGCACTGGGGTCCAATCCTGACATATGGGAGCAGGAGGGGGTGGCACCACAGCTCCCTGGAGCCCAGTCCTAGTGCACAGGGGCAGGAGGGGGTGCCCTCAGGGAAAAATCCCTCTGTGGAAGGGTCAGGAAGCAGCACCACAGTCCCCACAGACCAATTGCCATGCACAAGGGTCAGCACTGGGACCCCATGAGATCGATCCTGTTGTACAGGGGAAGGAGGGCGTGGTGCTAGGGACCCTGGGGACCAATCCTTGTGTGGGTGGCTACAAGGTGGTGATACAAAGGGCCCAATCCCAGCACACAAGGCTGGGAAGGGGGTGGCAGGCCACAGCTGTAGATTCTGGCACATGGGGGATGTGAGGGGGGAATGCCATAGCCCCTGGGAACTAATCCTGGTGAGGGGGACTGAGAAGGGGGCAGCACTGGGCCTCTGGGGCCCAATCCCAGTGCTTGTGGGTGGGAGGAGTTGGCCCCAGGATCCAATTCTGGCACACAGGAGCAGGAAAGGATGGTACCAGGCCCCCTGGGGCCTGATCTGGCAGGCTTCAGGCTCAGCTGTGACAGGAGCTGCAGGCACAGCGGGTGCCCATCATCCCCCCATCCATAGGCCCCCTGACATGGGGGGGCGGGGGCAGAGGCAGGTGAGGGAGGGGGCATGGACTCACCTTGGCAGACAGGGGGCAGACGCCAAACTACACTGTACCTGGGCTTGGTGGCTCTCTGCCAAGGTTGAGCTGAAGCAGCACCAAGCCAAAGGGAACCCAAGATTGGCCCCGTCTAGCTGGCAGCACTCTGCCCCCCCAACCTTATGGGCTACCTACACATACCTCCACCGGCAATGGTGGCTTTGATGAGAGAATCCAACTCTTCGTCCCCACGGATGGCGAGCTGCAAGTGGCGAGGGGTGATGCGCTTGACTTTGAGGTCCTTGGACGCGTTGCCCGCCAACTCCAGCACCTGGCAAAGAGCGAGGGGGAGCCTGTTAGCAGCAAGCAAGTGGGGCAGGATATCTGGCCACCTGCTGCTGACCATAAGAGCTGCCAGAGACTGGCTCAAACTCTAGGGCAAGCTTGCCTTTTCTCCTATATCGTGTGGTGGCAGGGAGCTGAGCCTGGAAGGGAGGGGCACTGGAGATTTCCTCCACCCGAATTCCCCATGGGGCAACAGAACTGCTTCACACTGGCTTCAGATTGCCAGTGTCATGGTGCCCTTGTCCGGGGGAGACAGCAGCAATCGACACCTCCTGACTTAATCTTTGCCAGCTCGGACTTTGGAAACCCTGATCCTGGCTCCACTCAAGCCTGAACAGGCCTGGCTGTTCGTCTGTCCATCCCATTCTGTCTACCCATCTCACACTGTCCGTCTATCCATCCATCCACCCACCCACCTACCCTCCATATGTATAGCCATCCATCCATCTATGCACCCCACATATTATCTGTCTATCCATCTGTCCACCCCATGCTCCATCTATCCTTCTCTCTCATTAGCCTCTTTAGTCTCTCCATTTGGTGGTCCCTCCCTAACACTTACCATCCTTGTTGCCTCTCTCGACTTTCTCTACTTCTATCTCCTTTTGGTGATGTTGGTACCAGACCCAGACCAGGGCAGTCTTCGAGGTGTGGCTGCCCCAGGGATTTACAAAGGGGCATAAAGATACTTTGTTGTGTTCACAGCTCCATCATCCCCAACCTGTTGTTTGCCTTGGCAGCTGCTGAACTGATGTTCATAGCCACCTGTCCAGATCTCTTTGCTGGGTGGTAACAGCTAAGAGACCATTTTAGCTGGCCACCACACACAATCACCACCACAAGCCTACTCAGAAAAACCCACCCCGTGTCATCACCACACCAATACAATCTGAAAGGCCCCTGATCTGTTCCAAGGTCCCCATGCTAACTGGGCTCAGGACAGAGCGCTGAAACTAGAACAAGCTGCTTGAAAAAGCCAACAGAATAATATGGCTTCCAAGAGGTCTCCAAGCCCAAACAGTTGGGCCTAACCAGGGACTTTCTGAGTTAAAAGGGGAATTAGCCTAAAGGGCAGTGTTTGCTTGGGGTGGGAAAGGGGGTGGGGGGGAGGGAGGGAGGAAGAGGAAATGATACCCACAAATCTCCAATGTTTTACTGCATCCAGTTCTGGGTCACGTGCTTCAGGAAAGATGGGGGCAGGTTGGAAAGCCCAGAGCAGACCAATATCAATGGGGCAAGGCCTGGGAAGCAAACTTATAGGGTATATGCTGACAGAGAAAGTGTGATTTAGTCTAGAGAAGACTATGAGTGGGTTTGATCACAGGCTTCAAAGACCTGGAGAGCTTTTGTAGAAGATGAAGATGGGTTTTCTCTGCAGCTGTAGGGGACAGGACTAGGAGCAACAGCCTCAAGCTGCAGCAGGGGAAGTGGGGGGGGGAAAGGAGTGGGGGGATTATAAACTCCTGGAAGTTTCCAAGAGCAGATGCTTGATTGGGAGGGTTTAGCTTTGCTAAGAAAAGGAACAAGCCTCTGTAGTCACAGCCTGCCTGGCTTACAAATGGCTATGAATATATTCAAATATATTATTTCCAATTGGTTACTTAGCTGCACTCTGCCCTGGCTCCCAGCCGCTCTGAGCCAACGCATTGGCTGGTTTGACTGCTTCCAAATACACTGATGCAGCCCAAATGCTCCTTCCCCAGAGGGTGCTGTGATGGCAGGAGGGGCCGAGTTGTGCCCCATGGAACTGCCTAGCACCGGTAGCCTGCCCCGCACTCTTCAGAACCTACCTCAGCGGTGAGATACTCGAGGATAGCAGCGCTGTACACAGCAGCCGTGGCACCCACTCGCCCGTGGCTTGTGGTACGGGTCTTCAAGTGTCTGTGGATCCGGCCCACTGGGAACTGAAGCAGACAACTCGTTAGGCACTGGAGAGCAAAGCCAAAGGCGTGGTGCTAACAGTTGTTAACCGGGGGGAAGAGGAGGAGGACCGATGCCAAAGCAATAAAGATTTCCCGCAGCAGAATGCTGCATGCAAATGCATGCAGATAAAAGGTGCATGCTTCAGTTCAGTGAAGCCACAGGCTCTTACACTTATGAGGTTTATTCAATGGGTCTGTGGAACAGACGCCTAGAAGAGCTGTGAACTCTCCATCATTGGAAGTGTTCAAGGAGAGACTGAACAGTCACAGGTTGGGGTGAACTAGGCATAGCTAGGTCTATGCACAGGGGAGCTGTGGACTCTCCATCACTGGTGGCGGTCAAGGAAAGGTTGGGCAGCCACTGGGTGTTCTAGGTGTAGTGATGCCCGTGTTCTACTATGGGGCTTTCCCACACTTTGCTGGTCACTGTATGGAGGTGGGAGGGAATTAAACCACCCCCCCACAATCTGCTACATGTCCGAAGGCCTCCCTCAGAGGCATTGGGTGCTGGCTGTAGCCCAGGCTGGGGACTGTGACTGGACTATGCCAATGCTCCTGCTGGGACTCGACCCTGGAGGGTCCTGGACAGACACTGCATTAGGGTCAGGAAGGAATTTCCCTACCCACCCCCGTGCTCAGAACAGTACAGACTCAGGCAGGGAACTGGCCTAGCTGTAACCTCTCCATGATTCTGGGACAAACTAAACTTGCCCCCAGCATGCAACAGCTGAGGGTTTGGCTTTCACTCTAGCTCCACCTGATGCAGCTTGCTAATTCCTGGGTGCTACACCAGAGGCATCATGGGAAAAGTGTGATTTCTAAGCTATCCAATCACCCCACTACCACAGTTTAATTACACAGCGATACCCAACAAGCCATTTTCAAGGAGTGGTGTAATTTTTAACTCATGTGGGATGGTCAGAGGAGCAGGAAGGAAAGCAGGATGAAGTGAGTCATGGGAAAACTTTGGCACCTGCTTTTACAGCTGGAAAGTGAGGTTTCAGCATAGAATTAGGAGAACTGGCACCTTGGAAGATGAGGCATTTAGGAGGAGGAAAGTGGAAGCTGATGGATGCTAGCAACCACTGGGTGTCACATTACCTGCAGTCCAGCTCGTTGTGAGCGAGACACCGCCTTTGCCTTGGCCTTCCCGCTGTCTTTTCCAGCCTTGCCGCCAGCCTGCCCAAGACAGAAGAGCAAGAATTAAGATGCTAAACTCCACATATGACCATGCAGGGAGGGGGAAATGTCATGGCGATTCCCCTTGCTGGCACCGTTACATCTGAGTGCCAAAAGGGCCTAGCCTCATTTCTTCACGCCTGGAACCCATATACCTACAACACACAAAATGTGGGAGAAATCCATCAAAGTAAGTCCACCATTGGCATGCAGTAGTCATGGAAGGAATGCTTCTAGAGAGGACTCACTGATGATTCTATATGTATTCAGAGCTCTCTATGCTGCAATGTGGGAGTGCAAGGACAGGACAGTTTCCAAGCATGGATGTAAGAAGCCACGACCCAAACTGCCCCCTCCTCCTTGAGGTGACCTCCAAGCCAGGCACAATTGGGCAGGATGTAGGTACAGCAGCTGCTCTAGCTTTGCACAGGCTAATGTCTTTCACAGCCCCCTGAAATACTGTAGATGAGTTCCACTTGCTTCTTTGCCAAAGACCTCTTCCCTGAACTGGCTAATGCATCTGAAGGCCCCAATCCCTGCCTGATTTTCTACCCCCTTTGGACTGCAGCCATCATTTATGCTCCCCAAACCTCATGCCAAAGGGAAGTGAGCAAAGATAAAGTGCCAAAGGCTTAGACATAGCCCTGCTCCTTCCAGTCCATGGTGGAGACACACCTTGTACATTGATTCTGTATGTCAAGCTGGCAATGCGGTGAGGAGATACTTCTGAGACAGCCAGGCTCTGACCCTTCATCTAATCCCAGCCTCTGCCAAACTGCAAGAGATTACCTCCTTGCTCTGATCTGTGCGCTGGCAACTGTTATTCCCCCCTGGGCTCGTCCAGTGCTTAGCATTATCACAAACGAACCCCTGAAACTAACTTTTCAGCCTAAGTCACCAATGTTTTGCCGCTTTTGCCTTTGCAGGGAGTGGGAGAGCTTTCAGGCCCATGTGTTCTTTGAGGGTACTGGGATATTTTGTATTGCCAGCAGCCACCTGCTGGTGCCATGGTTTTGCAAGAGGTGGGTTTGGGCAATCAGCTACTTGCACAGCTACAGTAGAGACTGCATTAGCTCTCACTGCCCTGACTGAGAAATCTTAGAGAAGCATAGAACAGTAAGCAGGGAGTCTTTTAGACTGGTTTCTTAGGGGCTGGCAGGGGACAGAGAACACTGAACAGCGCAAAGCCAATGGAGAAATCCCTGCCAAAGCATCAGGGTTTACACAGGCATTATCGTAACTTTCTTACCCAGCAACTTCTGGGTCCTTTCCCTGGGATCACTATCATCTCCCCTCCCTGCTCCTCACCATTTGGCCTTGAGGCTGCTACCGACCAGGCCTGAGATACCAAGTCAGTATAGCCTTCTGCAAACAGAGTTGAAACACAAAATTGCCATAGGGGCAGCTAATAATCGACTGCAGTTTCCAATTAGGAAACTCGACATTCACAGGCTTAAATAGCCAAGGGCCCAGGCTTAAAGCATTCAGAAACAATCGCTTTGCAGAACTAGCCCCAGATCTTCCCTGCTGCCACCGTACTCCCTTGCATCCCAGAAGGATAGAAGCTCAGTTCAAGAGAATATTCTCTGAAGTAATTGCACCAACCCCGGAAGGTTGGAGATCCCAGCAGGTCACACTTCACAACAAGACCTGTTTGGGCTACTTCCAAGAGAGAAACCGTGGCTGGCTTCTTCCACCAGACACCTTAGGGAGAAGAGAGCCTCTTTGAGGAAGAGAGTGACCTATGGAAAAGACCACGTATCCATCCAGGCTTCACTGAAAGCCAAACTGACAGGTGGCCTCTTGAAGAAGGATGCTAGAAGCGGATCTGGAACAAGTCTCCTGCCAATCTCCAGTGTCTCTTCAGAAGGGGAAAGAAACCCCCAAAGCAAAAAGAGAGATTCTACCAAGGAAAGAG